>NC_070637.1:19804347-19972233 GCF_947347685.1 Pleuronectes platessa
CTGTGATCTTGTTATTTGTAATAACATTGGAAGGGAATGAAAAAAAGGGTAATGTAATTCGAAATCCAGAACGGCTTCAAATGAACTGGGTAGGGTATATTTCAATTTTGAATAATTTGTCTTTAATTTGGTTGGAACAGGAAAAAAAGAAAGTCACAGCCTGAAAACCTCACGCATCACTGCTTCAAATCATGAAATGTTTTATAGGCCCAACAGTCGAGGTTATTCCGGGTCATACTAAAAAAACTGCCTGCTCCATTCTACCTTTCTGATTTCACAGCGTGAGTAATTCCCACTGAAGATCACAGCTCAGAATTTTCAAAAAATCCATCTGCAACGATTTAAAGATTACGATGTAACACTAATTATCACAGTTTTCACACAATCTGAGTTTTAATATGCACACAAGCAGATTTGTACACAAAGACATCAATACATGTTTTGACAAAGCTCGGGCACTGGTGCAGATGACATGTGGAATTCCACCAGTCTCTGGTTTTCCAGAGGGCTTCTCAATTTTGAAAGCATGTTATTTTTTTCTGAAAAATAATTAGAAGCTAACACCCTGGGGCTGATTTCTGTGTGTGTGTGTGTGTGTGTGTGTGTGTGTGTGTGTGTGTGTGTGTGTGTGTTTTATGTGTCTGTGTCCTTCCTTGACATGTGCAATGAGAGATTAGGATCTGAATATCAATGAAGTGTTGATTTATCAACCTCTCCCATGCTCGTCTCTGCTTTGTCATCTTTTCTCTTTCTTCCCACTTCTACACTTCCGCTCACTTCTTCTCACCTCAAGCGTTCACACACACACAAACAGTCGCTCCGGCGTTTTCTCCTTTTATAGGCGTCCCTCTACTCCCCTCCTCATGAATAAAAACATAATCCTCTCACTACGTCCGAAAAATCCTGCATTTTTCACCCATGTTTTCTCACTGACCTTGATCTCAGCCTGTCTTGTCATCTCCACTGTCATCCCTGCACTCTGGCAAGTTGTTAGCAGAATATACAAAAAAAGGCCAGATCTCATTCAGCGTCCATGCAGAACTTACTTGCCGAACGGCCTGTCAACAGGGTTCTCAGTTCTTCACCATGAAAGCTCCTGTGACGACTGGAACACAAACTATCTGGCTGCATATTTTCCCATTACTGCGCTACACATGGTTTGTAACTCCTCGCACAAACCAGAGATAAGAATAAATCAGTGGAAACACGACGGCGTGTTCCCTGACATGTATCAGCCCTCAGGAGTCTTTTTTGAATTTGTCATTATTTACCACGATAAATAAAGTTTTTATTTTTTCATGTGCAAGATTGCCCATAGGACTATACTATGAATATCTCACGTTGAAATAAAATACTAATACATGTATATTGGACGCAAGAATACAAAAGACACAAACCCACTGATTTGCCTAACAAAGAAATACAAAATGCTGGTTATTATCCACCACCCTGGAGAGTTGGAAACTGTATGAGCCATAATATAGGACAACGTTATTTTCTTAGGCAAAATTTTTTTTTTTCTTATATTTTAGGATGACACAATTACATGTTTGTTCATCACAACAGGTATTCTCTCTGTGAGTGAAGCAGGTGTGTAACAAGGATCTTTTACAGTGCTGCACAATGGGTCTTTTGTAGCCTTAATGTTTCCCGTCTTTTCCGTTCTGTCTATCTTGAGTCTTTTAGTGTTAATCAGCATCAAAAGGGTTTGGATGGAACTGTTTAACCTGCTCGTGGCCCTGAAATCATGTTCTGCTGCCACAGAGGGAATAAATTCATAACGAGTGAAAACAAGTTCTCATTGTCTCCTGACGACTCTATAGCAGAAGAGAACCCAGGAGAAAAGATGTCAAACAGACAAGAACCTGTCAGAGAGGACGAGCTCCAAACCACTGAAACCTTTTTTTTACTGTCTATTTTCAACATGGAAAACACGGAGCTAAAGGAACAGTGCATTCAGTATGAATAAGTAATAAAACACCAGAAAGTCTTTAGTTCATTTCTGCTCAGCTGGCAGACGCCCACGCAGTCTGAGCTGAGATCAGTGACATCGCTGTGACATCTCCTTCCCCTCAGGAGAATCAAACTGTTAAAACCCTAAAACCACAACAACTATCAGGTTTGTCTTTTGAAGAGCCTCACCACCTCTCTTCACCTTGATTCCCCGCCACCGAACAATGTGAAGTCTCGGTGACACAGCCGCGCTCTCATTGTCAGGCTGAAGGTGAGGACGCCGCCGGGTTCATTGTGATGCACGTTGCACGGTGTCCTTCGTGGAGCGGCTCGTCGGGAATTCTCCTCAATGTAATCAGATAGAAGTTGAAATTGCACCGCGGAAGCAAAGTGGGGAACAACTGTGCTTGTGAAGGCATCGCTGAGAGGCGGCATGCAAAACAGAGGCAGGCAAACACAATCAGTCCCCCCCCCCCCACACACACACACACACCTTCCCTGTTTCGCCCTGTTTCTCCATGTCCTGCCACAAGTCAGCAGCTATTCAGTCAGAACAAAAGTCAGATTATGGAGGGGTTTTAATTACACTGAAGGCATAAGCTAATTATTATCACTATCAGCGGCATGGAGCATCCGTTCAGATAAAGAACATGAATCGAATTATCTTTTGACCTCTCTCTCTCTCTCTCTCTCTCTCTCTCTCTCTCTCTCTCTCTCTCTCTAAGCTCCTCAGAAAATGAACAATCACCACACGACACGCGGGAGCTTGAAAGTCAGAAAAAACATGAACATTCTGCGAAATGTTTACAAACGAATTCTGCATCAAAATCGTGTGTTTGCTCGCTTTCATTGTCAGGGAGAAAAATGATAAATAAATAATGAAAGCAGGGGATAGACTGAAGCTTTTCCATGCTTGAGATAACTCACCAGCGCGGCTCAGAGCTTTGACAGACCCAGTTGGACTAATTCCTCCTTGAGCCACAAAAACAGGCTTTCCCCACATCCAACAACACAAAGCCAAAGTGCATGAATCACTTATTTGGATGAAGACGCCGTGGACTTGTTCTCCAAATGCTGCTTTGTCTCTCCCTCCCCGAGTCCCCGGCTCCACTCCCTTTGCACTTTAATGATTTACCCGGCTCCACACACCTGGTTAGCCAAACACTGATCTCCCAAAATATTCATAAAAGGAAGAAACGCGACGTGGGTTTCACTGGGTACAGTTGAAAAGGAAAGCTCTCGTGGGGGCGTGTGTGTGTGCGTGTGATAAGCGTTGAGAGTGAGACAGTGAGAAAAACAAGCAATAGAAAAAAACAAGAAGTGGAAGGGATGGATAGTGGCCGAGCACGGTTTCTGAGTTCTGAACCCTTATATGTCCTGGATATTATCTGAACCTCAAAGGCCGACGGGAAGGCGCTCCTCCTTTTTGTGTGGCGAGCAGCTTCTTGGCTCGGTTCCTCGCTCCTCAACAGACAAAGACAGGATAAACAAAGGCAAAGAAAGGGATGCAACGTGTGAACAAATTAGCGTCCGTGCATGTGTGTGCATGCAGCACGGGTCTGTCTGCGTGCCGGTCTTACAGACACCAAATTCCCCCTGTTTATCTTTTCGCACTTACACAGGCAGGTTAAGTGCTGATAAATATCCCCCCCACCCGTCTTCGGCTCTCTGAAGAAAGACCACATCTGGTCCTGGTTGTTAAACTCATATTAGCTCCTCATGCAGGACTAATCAGCGTCATCCCAGCCGGGCGTCCGGGATAATGCTGGATCGTACTGTTTTGATGGAGTGAGAGACGGAGCGGCGGTAACAGTTCCTCACGTCTCATTACCTCTCGAGGAGACATCTGCAGACACTGGGATGTCTGCACTCGAGCTAATGTGGACGGAAATGGACAGGAACGTTGATGTGATACTTGTGACACCACTTCACTATTGTACTGGTGTAGTATGAGTTTTGAAATAATGCTCATGATGCACATGTTTAAAATACCCCACCTGTTAAGTCGGCGGCTCCATCGGGCAGAGCTGAGGCCGATACTCACATTTCTCTCGGTTTATGAGGTTGTAAACAAAAGTACTGGAAGGACTCAAATCTTCACTTGATGGTGTAAAAGCTGAGGGTTCTTGGAAGTTATTACAATTCATCCTGAGAGGGATACAAGAGGGGAAGTCAGCGGATTAGGAGGATCCAGCACTGCATGGGGGAAATGTAAATGTGTGTAGAAATGTTCCTCTCACTGATACATTAAGATTTCATGTGCTGCTGTCGCTATGATCTCCGAATCAGGGGATCAACAAAGTCAGTGTGACAGATGGGGGGGCGTTTCAACAGGGGAGACGATGGCAGCCCGAGCTGAAAGGGGCCCCTGACAACAGATCATCACGTCTGTCCACAACTATGACAATTTTGTAAGAACCCCCTTGACTTCTATGATTTTTCTATGTCCAGGAGACATAGAAAAGGCCTCACAAGGACCAACGCCATAAACTATCTGCCAAACTGTGTTATATTAGGTGTGGTAAAAGCTGGAACGTCTAAATGTGATGTGCTGGGATGGTGGCGGGGTTGGACTTAAACTTTATATCTTTACTATGTGAATGCACAGTATATATGCACTTTTCATTTTGATACCAAAATAAAAAAAAAATTGAGTTGCCAAGATCTCTTTAACCTGGAGCCCCCAAAATCCCTTGAACCACTCTCCATCTTTTCAAATGTGCAGACAAAACTGCTACATTACATTACATTTACATTCATTCTGATTCGATTCCAAAGGTCAAGGTCACAGTGACCTCACAAAACATTTTTCCCGACCATAACTCTTGAATTTAAAAGCCAATTACAACGAATTCCACCAAATCGCCTCGATGATGGGATGACATTTAATATTCCAAAGGTCAGAAGGTCAACTCCACAGTTGGATAATAATGTTCTGCAAATACACACTTTCTGGCCATTATTCACTTTATTAAACACTATTGTTCAGGAACAGAAGGAAACATTGAGAGCAGTTTTCCCGCAGCTTGACTGATGGGACCACAGGCGGCGTTTCTAGTTATTGATAAATTATTCAGTGCGTCACTCTCATGTTTTCACAATGAGAAATGTATGGATCATGTAGTGCATCAGTGTCAGCGGCTTTGGCACAAACACATCTCATCAAGCTGAGCTGAGCGGTTCATTCCAGTCGAGAACAACATGCGACCAACCACAATAAACATACAGAGGATTTCAAGTTATTTAAATTGACAGACTGTGTATCCCATCCCCTCCGGGCGATAAACAGAGGAAGTGGAGAGTGGGAAAGACAGAGAGGAGGAACAACAACAAACAGACACATTCATCTCACCATACATCCAGCATTACATCCTGCAGACAGAGGTTTATTCAAATCCAGCGTTGACCCTTGACCTGTATTAAGACGCGGAGATGGCCAGAAACTCATTTTCAGTGTTTACACATGAAAACACTGTGAAGTTCATGACATCATCAGTCTCTCAAAATAAGTTTTCCAGCTAAAGTGGGAAATGTGAACGTGTGTTTCTCTCCTCCTTTCATTCCCATAACATCGTCCGTCTTTTAGATGCAGGATTCTGATGAAAAAAAAAAAACCTAAGTGGACATATCTGCATCCAAATTGCCTCCGAGCTCCGAATCTGAATTTCAAATGCTGTCTGATAGGGTTTCATTTGGTTTTCTGGTCAAATGAAGCCCATTTATATTCCATTAAGAGAAAGATAACATGCCACAAGAGTCGAACCCAGGAATGAACGCCATTGATCCTGTGTAAATCGTTAAGGAGGATGCATCGGGAGCAGCTACTGTCCACTGTACGTTAACCGATCAATAACACACTGGAAATAACATCTAACTTAGAACTGAAGGCGGGTTCCCTGAAAAAGGATCATTCTGCATAATGTTGTGATGTAAGATAATAAAACAAAGTGAATTTGCATATTCAACACTTATTTATACAACAAGATCCAAGTCCTGATGCAATTAAAAAAAAAAATATATATATATATAACCAATAAAATGATTCAAACAATATCTGGATTTTTATAATAGTGAAACCAGTCAAAGTTTAAAATAATCCTCAGCCATGTCACCCCCACATGATGCTGCATTCAGACTTGGTTGGACACAATTTCCCTAAATGTTACTGTCACATGTTGTGAGTTGTCTTCGATGTCGAAGCCGATGATTGAATTTGAACGTTTGGACGCGTTCACAGGATTAAACAACACAACTGAAAACGACACTGAGCCAAGTTCTGAAGCATCACATTCTAGAGGTGCTGAATGGATCCGCTCTGGGTGTCGGTGTGTGGCTCTCACCGCTGTTACACAGAATAGAGTGCTCTAAACAGACAGGGTGAAATGTTACTGTTCCTTGTTAGAGAGACGAGGGGTCGTGACGCGCCGGCTGCTCGCTCCACACAGAGCGGGATGAGGAACCAATTAGTGCTGCTAAAATTGTCATCCCCTCCTGTGCCAATCATCATAATGTCATTTCAGCTGACAAATTAAGCCCAATTTACGATGACAATTAAAGCAACTAAAATGAGAAACTAGGTCTGAGCTCCCTCGTAGTAAATGTTTGTATTTCACTCCCAATTCTTCTCTATTTTCTCGTTTTTTTAAGAGGAATAACAAAATGAAAGACCGTTTATCTCGGCCACACTTTGTGACGAGTCCCCTCCATCATCCACTCGGCCAGACAGAGGGACAGCAACAGAGGTGCAGACACTCTGGAGAGCCAAATCCCAATTGGATCCAAAATGGTTGCATTGGAGATGAGCTGCCACAGGTCAAGGTAACAATTCCAGTAGCAGAGTGACTGTCGGCAGTCCGAGGCTTATTTACACCCCACAAAGGATCTAGATAAGAGACAAAGTAAAGTGTGTGTGTTTGTGTGTGTGTGTGTGTGTGTGTGTGTGTGCGAGTGATAAGGGAATGGGGGGGGCACACCCTGTAAGAATGGAAAGCTGACAATGAAAGGCAAGTGTTCAGGACAGATAATAAGCCATCAATAATAGTCTGAAGGTTTGTGAGGAATATCCACAGTTGGACAAAATGTCATTATCTAAGCCAGACCAGGTGATGGGGACTCTCCAGCCACTTCTTCATGGCTCTGAAAAGCCGACTCACATCTGTACCAGAGCGAACTGAACCTTTATCCACGGGCAACTGAAGCTTGGTTATTACCGCGCTCTGCTCATACGACTCAATAGAAGCAGTCTGCTGGTCCGTCAGTGCAACAATGTGAAATATGTCAGTGAAGAAAATAAATCTGAGGAGATATCCAGGAGGCAAAGTGAACAGCCCCTTTTCCTGTGGTCTGAAACACCCACTGACGTCTGGCTTTTGTTTGCAATGGGATCGGATACAATCGGGTCAAATGACTCATGTTTTTATCGACTCAGGCTCAGATTCATGTGTGATCGTTGCTTTTCACACCTCGGGAACAACGTGCAACAGAGATTTTTCCTTCCTAATGTACAAAACGCAACACTGGCAACACAGCAAGGTGAGAGAAAGTCTCATGTGAAACTACACATGGGCTGAAAAAGCCGAAATGCAAACTCCTGCACCGGCAAAGGCAAAAGGGTCCATTACCTTTTTTAAATCATCTGTGGTGTAATTCAAGTAAAATGAGTTCTAACTACACAGGTGATTCCCCTGATTCATCTTATAGTGTCACAATGAGATTCAATGCCATGAAATCAAACACAGGCCGTCTCACCTCAACTGGCTTTAATGGCTGAATCTGTCAATCAGCAGATTAAAGCTGAACACATCTCTGCCCGCAGAGTCCGGGCCTGTTTCAGTTTCGTCCTCTGGAAAAGCAAAGGTCAAAACAGAGCTACCTGTTCATCATGAAAACTAAGTCCCTCTCCGGCTGGAAAGCAAAGGGGGGAAATTTGCATTTTTAATGGAGCAAATATGGCTGAAAGTCGTCTGTGGTGGAAAGAAGGGAAGTGGGGGCAGAATACAAATTGGGCGGTTGGCACTTAACCATGTCTCCCCTAATCTACTGAGCCAAGGGGGATTACAGAGGAGCAATGTCCCAGCTTTTTAACCTGACATGTTCACTGACTGCAACACTGTCTGACGCACTTTGTCTCCCCGCGTCTCACCGCGCATGAGACCCCATGTCCTCATGTGTCAGGGACGGACAGACAGACCGGCTGAGCCAGCAGCGACAGCAGACCAGGAACACAGAGTCCAATGATGACAACACATTCTTATCATAGCCACACAATGTTCTCAGAGTTGTACACAACACAGCCCTGAAAGAGGCAGCCAGGGGCCAAAAAACATTGAAACTCTTTTTTCTTCCCTATTTCTCCAACAGTAATATTATTGCGGGGCTGCGGAGTCTGACTCTTCATAACCACAAATCCCTCCAGAGGTAGAAATATTGAAAAAGGAGCTGCTCTGGGGCAATTGGGTTAAACACTAAAATGTCTGAGATGTTACTCGGTGGAAACATGAAAATACAGCGTCTGTCTCATGTCAGTCATTTTTTGCTACTCGGATCAAACACGGTGGTACAAAATAAAAATTCATATTGAATAGGATCATTGGGATCTCAGTTCGGTTGAGGAGGAAAGACTTTATTTACTTGAATTCTTTTGAAAGGCGTCTTGTGCGAGATCCATCCTGGCCTGAAAAGTAATGAGGGTTCAGATTGCAGCCATTTGGAAGAAAGATGTTTTGCTCTGAGTGAAGTGCGCCGCTCTCCTCACTGCCTTCCAGGGAGAAGAGTAAAAAAGAAATGATGTCTGTGTGGTCGATGGGCCAATCTGCTGGATTTGTTAAGGTCCATGCAGTTTGCAAGGATCAGGTTCTGTTTGGAAAGTGACCTTCCTTGAAAGCCGGTCCTCACATGCACACATGTTGCATGTCAATGGAAAGTTGTGTTGGGGGAACAGAGAGAATGAAATTTAAAATTTAATCTGGGGAAATTCCAATGTGTCCAAAAGAGTCTGCAACAAATTAGCCTATAAACTAATTGTACTCACTTCTCGGACAGAATCGGGCACAGGAGAATGAAACGAGCAGCGGACTGGGAGCTGTGGCCTTGTGGTCAAACTTGAACTTGACATCCATTAAGCTGCTTATGTGCGATGTGAATGAAACATTTAATCTCTCAGACATTATGCCACTGAACCTTCTGAAGTAATAACTCAGATAAGGACTCTGACAGAAAGTCTCTCAGTTACTTTGTTCCCTGCCACAGCTTCACACCATATATCACACCTGATTGGCTAAAACCCAAACATTTCAGGCAGTAATTTGTAGTTTTATTTATGTCCACAAGTGGCAACACGGAACACAAGGCTGCTGAGCAGCTGGGGAGCGTCCTCTTTGATTTAAGGTGGATGTTATCGACTTGAATCATCTCCTTCCCATCTGCATCAGAGTGATTTGTTTCCTGACATCGGGAAGGTGCTTGTTTTCAGCTCAGCGGTTCTGTTTGTGACTGAGATGTTGAGCTTCCCTCTAATAGCCATTGATTACCCTGACACAGGATAATGGCTGTGTAGGATGATGGATAGAAATATGCTGTGATTACAGCTGGCATTTCTTCACATTCACAAAGCATTAGTCAGTGAGGGAGAGACAAATTAAACTAAACTTAGAGGCAGTAAATTAACATCAGAGAGCAGACAACTGGAACCTGATCACGACATTTACCACGAAAACCTCCATGACTCAATTTGGCTGTGTCAAAGAGAAAAGCAGATAAATAATCAGAGTCTAATAGTAAAGATACAGAAGAGCAGCAGCAGTCATCCATCCAAATGAGTCATTTACATATTCATAAACCTCCACCTGCCAAAAACAGACTCACACCATGAACCCATTCGAATTGATCTTATTTAAACCAACGAGGGCTTAAAAATTAAATTCAAAAGAGTCAATTATTTGCAGGAAGAGGCTTTAACTGGAAACCAGTTATCAGCCCTGGTACAACATCTCAAGGCTTCCAGCCTGACCTCTGACCCCCGGGGGAAATGCTGGGGATTAGTGTCAGTCAGACACAGAGCGGCAGACGATTAGATCTCCATGATAACCATTAGTCAGGCATCTCCATTGGCAGGGGGAGGGGTCTCTCTCTGTGACCTTGACAGTGGAGCACATATCTCATTCCTCTGTTCCTCCCTGCGACTGCAAGCAACAGACAGCATGACTGTTGCCTTTCGGATTTATACCAATCATGCGTGGCAGGTGCTTAAAGCCGGCGGCTGCACGATGAAAGGAAACCAAACTTGGAAACTATGCCGCTTGTTTGAGTCGATCCCGCTGGCTGTTTTCATAAGTGAATTTTGAGGATTTACTGTGAATTACACGAGTTTATGTAAAGTTTGTCAACGCCTTGAGCCGTGTTCTACACAAACAGAGAGGAGACAAGTCTTTTTTTTACTGATTAGATGAAATAAATTCTGTAAAAACTTAATTTTTCTAGTGGGCAATCTGCACTTAATAGCGTGTAATTGGTCCACTCAAGGGGGGGAAATTGTGTGTGGTTGCGTGTGTGTAATTGTAACACTTATTTTAATTATGACTGTGTGCACATGAAGGGTCCCCTTGGCAATCTCTGGGTCATTTTAGGAGACAGGAAACAAGCCTATTTGCCAGCAGTCAGGCCATTCACAAACACACACACACAGACACACGCACACACACACACACACACACACACACACACACACACACACACACACACACACACACACACACACACACACACACACACACACAAACACACACACACACAGACACATACACACACACACACACACACACACACACACACACACACGCACACGCACACACACACCACATTTGCTCTCATTCAGCTGCGCCGCCATCAAAGCCAACTGACGCCATCTGCCACCCTGCACCCTGCCGTGCACAGGTAGGGCAGGATGGGTGTGAGCTTATCATTTTTTCCCAGACTGAGAGGGACCCTCTGTTTTAACATTTCCATTTCTGCAGTGTGCAAAAAAATATAGACAAAATATTGATTCTATCCACAATGACTGGCAAACAGCAGCATGTTTAGTGAGGGAGCAGAGCCGGGGCTGGTGTGAATGTGAGCAGAATATGTTTCCATGCAAAACTAAACCTCAGGACACAATGAACAAGCAGCTCCGGCTTCCATGCGTGTTATCTGGCAGGAGCCCGTTATCGAGCTTAACAGATTGGACCTTGATACTTTAAGATGGGTATAATTTGCTCTTTGATCGGTATCAGTCGAAGATCCTTTCTAGGTGAGAGGAGGGATTTTGCAGAAGCCAAACTTTATTGGCCACATTATGAGTGAAAGTGCTGTGAGGATCTGCAGGTCGGTGCCAGACAGAAATGAGAGATGGATTTGTATCTCGGGCGGTGGAGACTATTTTTAGTCTGTGCTTTAAAAGGGTGATTGATGTTTATTGTGGAGAGAGAAAATGAATCAGCAACCATTTTGAGTCAGTTCGTTGATTACAAGTACTGAAAGGCTGATGGTCCTCAAATTAGAGTATTTACTGGTTTTCAACAGGTTGAATTAAAGTGAGCAGAATAACTTTGGAAGAAGAAAACATTTGGTATCAGCTTGGCTCAAGTGGAGAAAGCACTTATCACATTTCAAAGACCTAACCATCGATTCATCTAAAGTAGAATTGTTCGCCTAAACAATCACAAGCAAGAGAGTTACTGCTTTATTAAATTGCTAAGACTTTTTTATTTATTTTCAAACTAGAATGTGACTCAGTAGAGCGTGAATCTTCAGTAAGGCCCGACAGTCCCCTTACATTTAAAGGTTCAGTGTGTAGAATAAAGTGACATCTAGTGGTGAGGTTGCGTGTTGCAGTTGAATACCCCAGTTTGTCCAGTCTGAGCCACTGTAAAAAACATGGTGGCCACCGTAGAGAGGAGCCGCTCCTGATGTAAATATAAAGTGTTTAAAAGTAAAGGGACGTAGTTATAACATCACTAGGATTATTTTACATTCAATTTCTGCCTATAGATCCTTTTTCACCTGAGCCTTTAATTAAGTTGTGCTAAAAATTAACATGTTCTCTTTTGGCCCAGGTCCCAATCTTCCACCAAGTTTTGAAGAAATCTGTTCCAACAAACAAACAAACAAACAAACAAACAAACAAACAAGGGTAAAATGACATCCTCCTTGGCTGAAAAACCGTCACACTGTATTTAATGTAGAATCCAAAACCATGTTACCTTTGTAAAGAGAAAAACAACACTAGGAGATTAGCTGTGGTAGAAAGTTAGGCATGGGCGATTTTTGTGCTGAGTGAATCAAATCCTGTGGAGAGATGAATAAAAGGATTTAGAGTAGAGGAAGAACACTAGCTGAATAAAGAGGAAAACAAAAATAATATTATGGAGACACACACGCATACATCGCATTCAGCACAACAAAAAACGTCTAATCTCTCTGTCTCCTTCGTCGTTATCAGGGAAAACAAATATTTTTAATCTACATGCAAACCTGAAACATGAAGCACTCATTTCAAATCTCTATATTGGTCCAATTAGAAGTTAACAAATGATATTCTGTGACATTGTGTAACACTTACAAACAGTCAATACATTTTACTGCAATATAACACTTATCAGAGCAATAATAAGACACACTAACATTTCTTATCTGAGCTAAACCTTCTATGTATTTCTATAAAATGACTTTATTATTTATAAAAGTTGGTTTGTTGAGTTGTTGAACTTATTCAAACTATTTATTAACCCCGGGATTCTTTAAAAAACGACAATAGAACTGAAAGATTTCATCCTCCAGGTTTTTTGTCTCGCTCTCAGTGGGAACTTGATTTGTGGAAAATGAGTTACTACAATGGTGCTGTGTAAACTGTGTAACACACACACACACACACACAAATACACACACACACACACACAAACCGACACACACACACAGAGGCGAAGGATAACAGCTGAGCAGGCAGATGTCCAGACAGCTGTGGACAGACGCCGTCTTTTCCTTAAACCCAGTCAGGACCCCAGATTAAAGTCTTTGTAAATTGAATTAAATGATGATTCTGAATAATATTGATATTCATCTCACTTGGCTTCAGGTTCGTCTTCTTATTCCTGCGCAACGATAGAAATCAAAGCCCAAACAAGTCCTGCCGATAAACAAGTGCTACTCAAACTGGACTTTTTTTTGTAATGCACATAATTCCACTTGGCTGAAAATGGGTCGTCTCCCCAGCTGCCGGATCTCACCTTTGAGTGAGCCAATTTGCCAGTTTCAATTATTAACGGCAGCACCTGTCGCATTTTCAACTTTCCGCGGCTCAGATCGGTGCACGTGTCGCCCCCTGCAGGCACCAGATCCCCCCCGTCTGCAGATTTCCCAGTAACCGCCTCTGAAATGAAACAAGATGTTTGTGCGTTACCGGATTCAAAGAGGAACGATGCAAACAGAGCTCGTCTGCCGGTGCAGCCACTCACTCTCCTGCCGTCCTTCATCCCCGTCCCTGTACCCAACCCTCATTGAGGAATTGGCTTTCTCTTGGCATGGAGGTGTCCAATCTAAATGGTAATTTGGAAGGCCCCGGCTCTCGTCACCGGTGGTGATGCTTGATTACTGAAGGACAGTTACTCTATAAGAAAATTAGAGTTGTAATGAGAAGACAGGGGCCTGTGCGACTGTCGTGAGACAATACACGTCAAAACGGAGAATCCAGTCAAGAGCACTTCATGTGATAAACTACATATTGCCTCTCAGAAAGAGAAACCACAGTCGAGATGAAAATACCTACTTGTTTCTTCATTAAGTGAAAAGTGTGTGTGCTCACTCCTTGTTTACTTGAGTTTTCCCCAAAGGTCCTTTGGTGTCGTCCCGCACATGCAGGTTGTGTTAGAGTCTCTAAAGTGTTTGTGGGTATAGATTCCTGTTGTCATTGTGTTAACTCTGCTGGATGTGACGTGTCCAATGTGTGTTTCACTGCCTTTCACTGAAATACATACAGGTAGAGTCAAGACTAAATCTTAAAGAGAACTAATGGAGTAAAGACAGAAACTGAATGTGTTGAAGGTGAACGTATAACAAGAGAAAGATCTCTCCTCAGTATTTTAGTTTAACGAAATCTCTGCATAGACATATTTCTCAAGTTTGTCCTTCAGTAATCAAGTAAATATTTGATTGACTCTTGCCTTTATTTCTGAGTGACACTCCAACATAGTGAGTTTTAGCCATCTGTGGTATTATTGCCCAAAAAAAGGGGGTAAAAGATCAATTTGATTCATCATTTTCTTCCTCAAATATAGCCTGATGAATGTAATATTTCATTTATCCGTGATAATGATTTTATTTCATTTCAATATGCAGCTAATTTGTGCAACGTTTTCCTCCCTGCAGACAGTGACGTACATGTCAGATGTGCTACAAATACACAGCAGGTTCCTATTCAATAAGTCATTTTTATATTCAAGCATTGACGTCAATGTCTCAGGCCTCTGGTAAACAAATGTTCTCTTATTCCCTTGTTTTTTTCTGACCTTGAGAGATCTGCGCTCTTTGTCTCCCTTCCCCTTCATTTTTTAGTTTTTGACTGACGTAGTAACCGGGGGTGAAAATTTTGAAATAGGGCAACAGTCGTTTCACAGGTTATTTTAACGAGACCATTTAGAAAACTAACTCTCCAAGTAAATGGCAGATCAATTCTGTTCATTTGCATGTGTAGTGGAGGAAATCCTATGATCGTACACAAAATGGTTGTCGCGGCTATTTAATCTGTACAAGCAGGATTTTATGGCGTCAATCTCGAGGGACTGGTAACGCATGAATTCACTTGTGACAATAAAACGACTGAAGCTAAAAGCGTGAGTGAATTGTTTTATGAAGAGTGACACCACGGTTAAATAAACTGACACTCTGCCCACACACACAAACAAACAAACACACACACACACACCGACACACACACCGACACACACACACTTATCCAATCCTAATCCTAACCCTAACCCTTATCACATGACGACATCAAGACAATGTTGAGGATTTCTCACGTTATTTTAGCCGAAACCTCACAATAGTTTACATAAACTGGTAGAATATATTTTTGACCATGTATGAACACGTTCATCAGGCTGCAGCACTTTTCAATGAGTGTCTCGATGATATTAAATGACTGCTGGGATTTAATCTCCCAAAAGGGACGGACTCAGCATGAGACAGATCTGGGAATGTGAACACTGATGACTGGCATGAAGAAAAATGTTGTGGAGGAAATTTTGTGTTCTCAGCCTGTGCATTAAGAAGATTTGTTCTTCTGCAAACACCAGGAACAGCAGAGAAGTTCAGGTAATTTCCTTTTTTCTAAGTTCCTGTCCTGAAAACAACTGGCCGACTTTAAACTGAAGATTTTTCCCTCATTGTGAAACTGTGACCGAGACTCAACCTGTATTTCTCCTTAAGAAGCTTTGATATAAAACACAGACACAAGTGATTCCCTGGCAGGTGAGTGAGACAAAGAAGAAAAATGGAACTGACTAATTTCTGGGGATGATGGCACGGATGAGAAATAAACCAGTGATCAAGTTAAATCATAACGGGACAAATGCCCATAAACACACATACAGTAAACACTCTCAACCAGAAAGGAAAGAAATCACTTCATATCATCAAATATATATTTTATTGCAAACTTAGTCCTAGAGCTCCAACACGATCTTTACAAAGCAAGAAAGAACTGTTTAACAATGACAGGTATTAAAATAAAGTAAAAACATGACTTTCACAGATTGATAAAGTAACATTGTATTAATATGTGTGACAGCTTGAGGCGGACACAAGCTCCCAATTTGAAATCAGACGCCTTAACTACACAGAGTCGCTGCTCGTATTTAATTCAGGACACTTGGCCTCAGGTATGTGAGTAGATTCCCAGCTGCAGCCTCTCCTCCACTGTCTTTCCTCTCGTCATCACTTATTGATTTACGATGCAGATTACATTTCCACGACGGTGCAGAGGCATCGTCGTCCCAAACAACTTTCAAAGTGTTCAGGATGACGCAGCCACATGCCCTCAGATCTATAATCCGTTTGACAATGCCCTCTGTGTAGACCCAGCTGCAGCGTGCCAACCTAAAGCCATCTGCCAGCGCATAACTCCTGGATTCCTAGTTGTTGGCCACACATACATTAGAACGGCTCTGAATAATGCAGAGCGGGAGGCGATGCATGACGGATCCATCTGATTGATTTACTGTTGAAATACGGTTGTATTCACTGTTTATAGAGTCCCCCGCTCTATATAGAGAGGGGGAGGGGGGGTCCTTCTCGAGATCTGGTCCTAAGTTTGACACCAATTCTCTGGACAGAGATTCTGTACCTGGAATCTTTGGACCTGTCAGCTGAGAGTTCCTCATCCATCACCTCCGTCCTCTTCTGCTGCTTGTTTGTTTGTTTGTCGGCTGCCAAAGGATCTTACAGCTCTGTTGTTGTTTGTCCCATTAACGTTTGGCTAATCCTAATCCACACTTGTCCCAGGTGCTCCTCCACCGTCCCAGGGTCTGTGCTGGACTGTCTCAGACGTGTCTTTGCACAGTCTGCACCTCCCTGGGGTCTGTTAACGTCCCTCCAGGTTTTTCTTGATCCCTCATTTTACATTCTTGATATTTTCCCCAAGTATCTGGGGATTACTGTCATTGGTTCATTAGTTGCTTTGATGGTTGTAATGGATATTGTGTGAAGTGTTGATTCAAGTGACTTGTCTGTATTTAGTCTCAGCTCAGTGGATGCATCAGTGGCGGTGGAATATTGTCTCGATCATGCAGCATTGAATGTGTCTGACAAAGACAAAGGGGCTGCGTTATTGTTCATGGTTGAGAACCTCTGTATATTCTTAATCAAATTCTGAAAGCTAGTGTGGAAGATAAAAGTAGAACCAGCAGCAGCAACTACTGTCCATCCATCTACACATTATATATAACACTTATCCTCTGAGTGTCACTGGGGAGCGGGACCATATAACCTGGACATGTCGCCAGCATCAGGATAAACATTCAGAATCTCCATCTAACCCCATTCTGCACTGTCGGGGAAAGATCATGCAAACTACACACAGGCAGACCCAAGCAGAGCCTGGATTCGAACCGAGAACCTTCTTCCGGTGACGCCACAGTGCCGAACTAACATTTCAATATGTTTCAGCAGGTTGTCAGGCTGCGTACGTTACACCTGCAGGTAGAATGATTCTTAAGTATTCTCGTGTTAAGAATGAAAATAAAAAGAGAAACCTGCAAATGGTCTCACTTACTGCTGCCACAATAACTCCACAGTATAGACATTGTTCGGACTACACGCACAAAAATGGAATTGAGGTAATTACACACTATTTACTGAGCCTGGATTGTGTTTGATGTAGGCACTTTAGAGTAGCACCTACCATTGTGGAGAGGAAATGGCTCTTTACCTTGTTTAGGTGAAAGAAATCATAGAAAAGAACGATGATGTGTTTAATAACAGAATTCCTGGCAGTTGGAGAACGGTGTCACTAAGGGAGATGCTCGGCAGGAATCCTAGAAGAAGATTGAAGACTAGATTCCCAGTACAAACTGAGTTTCATCCTCTGCTCCCCCCAGAGCAAACCCAGATCCACGTGAAGTGACTGCTTAAACAGCACAGAGCTGATCTGTGTCACGCTCCATTGTTGTGTTACTGTTCATGTGCAGCAGACGGTGTAAGTTCCACCTCTGAGTTATGGTCCCGAGCTGAAACCAGATCCAGACTTTCCAGACTCAGAATCACCAAACCACTCAGAGGAAAAGATCATGAAAACCAAAAGGGAAGCTTGGCGGCGACTAAACCAACATCCATCTTCTCAACGACGTCTTCTGATCCGGTGGACGTGTCATTTATCCCACGAACACTCAGTTTATTTCACTTGGCTGTTTTGGGGGAGTTGAGTGACCTGATTCAAGTTCCTGGTGAACCAGCTTCACCGTCTCTCTTGCAGACGAGAACTGTGGCTTTAGAAGTTTGTGGGTATAATGTTATGATGCTCTGATTGATTCTTAAACACTGGAAGGGGATGAATTGACAGATGGAATGGGCCCTTTTTAATTAGAGGTTCCTACTAATTCCTCAACCGTTGGACCAAAGCCAACCTGGCACATGATCAGCTGTGTTCTGCGGCTCCGGCGGCTCGGGAGCTGGCAGCGAGGAGCCTCATTAATCTCCAGCTAAATACGGGCTTCAAATGAAAAGTGGAGGTAAGTATGTAAGATTTATGTAAGGCAGGCTCCGCTCTATTACCTTCAACAATAACTTAAAAGTTTAACTCAAAAATTAAACATACAAGGATATTGTTTATGATTTTTGTGGTTTCTCTTGATTTGCACCTTTTAGTTTTAATATTTATTTCTAAATGATCTGTTTAATTTCATTCCCTGAGTGTCATTGATTCATTGAGAGCGTAAAACTCAAAGACCCGGCTAAAGTGCTTCGTTGGCGCAGTGCGGGAGAAGTTCGATCAGCATCGATCCAGGAAACATGAGAAGAGGCCACGGCCACAGTACAAGGACGTGTGACATCACCAGTTTCCAACTGAGCCTGTTTCACTTTGAACCAGTAAGAAGAGACACATACAAATCACCAGCAGAAACTAATATGGAATTAAACTGATTTAAAATGTGTTCATGTAAATTCTCCTCACCAAATTAGAAGTAAGACTTTCAGGACTTTTAAATCATATAAATTCTACATTATTATATTAATCATATCATATTTATAAAGGGTGTCACATTGTAATTATAGCTGTATCAATATAAATAAACATACACTACCAGACTTGTCTAAGCTCTGTGTTCGGCCTATGCATTAAAGAGGATGGTCATCTGTCGGTTGCCCCCCCACACTCACCATCCTGCTGCTAAGCTCTGTGCAAGTTTCTATCAGTTGAACTGAACCTGCCTCGCTCCTCTAGTAGAGTTACCACAGACCCAGGGACAGACCTAGGGACAGACCCAGGGACAGACCCAGAGATAGACCCAGAGACAGACCCAGGGACAGACCTAGGGACAAACCCAGGGACAGACCCAGAGATAGACCCAGAGACAGACCCAGGGACAGACCTAGGGACAAACCCAGGGACAGACCCAGAGATAGACCTAGGGACAGACCCAGAGACAGACCCAGGGACAGACCCAGAGACAGACCCAGGGATAGACCCAGGGACAGACCTAGGGACAGACCCAGAGACAGACCCAGGGACAGACCCAGAGACAGACCCAGAGACAGACCCAGGGACAGACCTAGGGACAAACCCAGGGACAGACCCAGAGATAGACCTAGGGACAGACCCAGAGACAGACCCAGGGACAGACCCAGAGACAGACCCAGGGACAGACCAAGAGACAGACCCAGAGACAGACCCAGCGACAGACCCAGGGATAGACCCAAGGATTCCCCCGGAGACGGTCTCCTCTCTCAGGGACAGCGTGTCGTGTCTGAGTCGTGTCACTGAGCTCAGTGAGTCACTTCCATGAAAACTTTGTCACCTGAGCAGTGGGAGACATGCTTTTCATGTTCCATAGTAGCTTATAATGAGAAGCTACAGATGACGGAAGAGAGAAGTAAATAAAGAAAAGATGCAGGAACAGGAGGTGGAGGAGGAGGAGGAGAAGGATCCTGGAGAGATGAGCACAAAAGAAGAAGAGGGAGCCTGAAGAAGCAGAGCAGAGGGAGGGTAAAGAGAACAAATGCCAGAGGGAGAGCGTTTATCTGGATGTCACACAGGGGGAAAGGGATGGGAGGCCGTGTTTAGAAAGACAAATCACCTCATTCACAAAACACGAGCTGCACAGAGACACATTTCCTGCCAGCAAAGTGCCATGGAGCTGAGTTTGGATTGCCAGCTATGAGATAACGATGTGTAAAACAGAATCCTGTCCCATTACTCTGAATGTTTGATTTGTAGACTGAGGAGAAACATCTTTCCACCAAAACCAACAGCACATCAACTCTGCATCGAATCATAAACGAGTGGTCCTCATCCTTCAGTACCCAAATCTTTTATTAGGGAAACCGTGTGTATAAATATTAAGTATGTGCACTCACTCCAAAGGTCAAAATCAATGCAGTGCAAACACATCAAATTCAAGGTACTTCAATGAGTCCAAGGGCTTCAATTAAGACGTCCTCAGTGTGATGACATCATCCAGGGAGGATCATTTCCTGTCATCCCAGTTGATCCTCGTATTGCTTCCGGAAACAGTCTCCCACAGGAAAGAATTCCCAGCATCGCTCCTGGTACATTTTCCACACGTAGGATTCCTGGTGAAGTCAACAGAGCGGTAACACGTCTTTAACTCATCTGTTCTTTTTGGATGAGTAGAAATAACAATCTAAACAGCGTCCACAGAGGACACCGAGTTTTTTTTAAGAGTTCATCTAACGTTCATCAGGCCCCCGGAGGGAGACACATTTTTGGGATTCCGCCCGAGCCGCTCTCTCATTAATCCACACCTCAGCAAAATACCGTGCAGAAAGATTAAATGCGGTTACATGCGGATAATTCCCAGGAACCAACTCAATTTAGAAACTGCACCGAATTGTCTCAAATGTTTCCTCACTTCATTAATACTGCAGCGGCACAGTGAGATAAATCCCAAAATAAAGCCGAATGACCCCCCGAATAAGAAATGGATTTATTCCCCTTAATGTGACACTGAGCAGCGTTTAGAAACACACCCTCCTCCATTGTGATAAACTTCAATTTCATAGATTTAAACACAATAAGCACGAGACACAGGAGACAAAGCTGCAGCGTTTTACACAGCGAAGGAGGAAAAGGTTTTCACTGATTCTTTGCTCCCTCGTGCAACAACTCAGGTAAAATATTTTATAGTGAAAATATAAGACGACAAGTGAATTACAACACTCGCCCACTTGAAATCTGAAGCACCCTATTTACATGTATCTCAGGAGTATAATGAAAGTATGAGGGGCATCCCGGGCATGTATATTATCATAAAATGTGTTTTCCAGGACTGATACGGCCTTTGAAGGACAATGTGAATGCAGACTCTGTCTCCACTGAAAAGGTTACTGCACGGATTTGTCACTTCCAAAGCAAACGCTGGAATTAATAGGTCACTGCGACATGGAGAGGACCATTGGGGGCGGGTATATTTAGGAAATGTGAGATTTGGCCATTACAGTAGAATCGCTGTGCACCCTGTGCTCACTTTGACTGGATCATGCAGTGAAACAGAGCAGAGGACTGATATACCTGCCCTGTGTGTTCCGTCTCATCCTTGTTAATGAGGTACATCAGAAAGAACCTGTAGAAACAGAGAGGGCAAATTCATACAGCAGCTTAAACTCCCACAAACACTTGGATTAAGATAAACGCTCGGGTAAGAAGTCATTTAATTAAGAACCTGTGCACAAATCCCAGGATGTGGTGATTATGAAAGCAGTGTTTTTTAAAATCAAATACAACTAGAGATAAAAAGCTGCATTTTGACTGATATTTAAATCAGGTTTAGATGTATTTCAATGATTAAAACCTTTTGATGATTGACAATAAGTGATTGATACTGTTGATCACCAATTTCATGAAATCATGAATCATGTTGCGGGTGTAGATCTCTGTCAGGGAAACCTAAATGTCACATGAAGCGCCACCACACCAGCATATAAATGAGCGTGGGAGTCCATCAGTCAGTGGATGCAAATGCATCTCTTGGGATCCATACTATTGATGCTTATATAAGCTTATTGCCAATGGTAATTATTGACGTGGCCACAGCTTTAAAGAGCCAAGGACGACGACGTCTTCCAAATAAACGTCTGTCACAGTGAGAAAAGATCTGCGGCTTCTCTCTGAGTGAAACAAGACTCTGGAGGCTCAGCATGGATTGTGAATGAAGGTCAGAGTGAGAGCTAAAGGTTCAGAGGAGTCACTGGAGATGGTTGATTTCACCGTTAGTTAGTCTGCCACTTGTGATCTCAGGGACACTGCTGCGTGGAGCATGTTCTTCTATGGCAGGACACCGATGATATTGAACAGTTTGCAAAGATCAGACAACCAACAGGTCATTTTAAAGAGTTGCATAGTTTACTATTCACTGTATTTGTATTAGGGGTTGATACCCAACCTGAGCCTGTTGGGTCACAACGGGTCCTGATTGGTCAGGCTGGAAATTCTGAAATTAGATTTGGGTTCGGTCACATTGTCTTCTTGATATTTGATTCTACAATGTTTTAGGCTCATGTCAGGTTCAGACGATGGTTTCAGATAGAAGATCGTGGCTCGAGCTGCACTCTGGTATCGTGGTGGAGCTCCTTGACATTTTAAACAAACAGACCAATCTTCTGGATGATTTGCTCAGACGACAGTTTTTCGATCCTCGGTCCTGTCGTCAAAACAGTGAGATGTGCAGCTTCTTATCTGATTGTTATCACAACCCTCAGAGAGACATTCATTTTAACCGAGGCTCGTATTAGTAAAAAAAAAAAAAGAATTATAAAACACTAAAAACAAGACGGTGGTGTGAATCTATAAATGCAAGTGCTGAGGTGAAGATAAGACAACAGGTCTTGAAATAAACAGAACAACACAGACTGAATCAAAGTTTGGCAGGAATGTTTTTAAGGGACATTGTGTTAAACATTCAAGTGGGTTAATATAACAACTTAAAGCAGAGAGAGAAGTGTAATAGTGTTTTTTTAATGTTCTCCTTTTTGTTTGCAAGTTGTAGTGATGGTGCTGCATGCATGATATTTACACTTCTCTATATCTGTGAAATGTGACATAACAAATGCCTGTTTTTTTATTTTAGTAACAGGACATCAAGCTGCGGGGTTCAGCCTTTGCAAAACGATGAGGCTCAGGCGACGGCTGTAGTGAGCATGAGTCAACTCACAGATAGTTGGCCAAGTTGTGCTCCTGCAGAGTGTGAGTCTCAAAGCCATGAGGGACCGTGTCAAAGTATTCACTTCCTATTCCACATATAAAGCATTTGGTCTGCAGGAGGAGAGAAGTGAGACACGTAATGATTCAGTAAACAGGCTCAGAAGAAACATGCTCTCTGGAGTGTATGATAAATAAACAATGTGATAATAAAATCGAAACCTCAACAGCAGAGAGGCCTTTTGTTTTCATACTTCCTCTCCTCGCACAACACATTAGCTTCTTCTTAAAAACACATTCAGAAGACGCCCACAAAAGGCAAAAGACCAAATAGTTCCAGGACGACTCGCTGCCAGCTCTTCAGGACGTTGTCGGAGTAACAGTTCTCTCTCATGGGAGCAAAGTGAAGCCGTGTCTCAGTCTCACGCTGTAATTATACAGTTTAAAGAGTCATAGAATAAATTATAACTTCACACTTATAAACCCAAAACAACCAGTCACACATACAGACGATTAAGAGTCTCCGGTTGAACTAATCTGTGTTTGGACGGTAGGAGGAAGCCAAAGTACCCAGAGACAGCAGCTCCCTCCCCATGTATACGATATGTGTTTTTTACAAATCATGTATTTCTTCCATGGTTTACATTTTACGGTTTCACTGTCATTGACTATTCTTCTCCTGGTTTGTGTGGAACAAAGCGAAAGCCTTTACCACCAATACTGCAGGTGTAGAGAATATCGATGGAGAGGATAAATACCACAAAAATAAGAGTGTGAGTGGAAATCAACTGAATCTGACATTAAAACACAGGTAAGTAGAACGTGAACACTAGAATGAATACCTCAGTATTAAGTTTTAATTTGTGAAAATCAGGAAAATCGAGAGATTAGACACAAAACATTGATATAATAAGGTATCAGAAAAATAAACAAAGAAAAACAACTGTAAATGTTCATATTTAGAAGCGATGCCATGTTAAACTGAAATGTGAGATATTGTCCGTCTGTATTTTACTGATTCAGGACGTGGTTTAGTTTTTAGATCCCCAACATGAATTAGGTAAATGTGTCTTTGATTCATTGAACAGGTAAATCAACCAGGCAACATCAGATCCATTGGGTGAGCAGTTAAATGTTAACGGCTATTAATAGATTGTGTGGGCGACGTCTGAACCCTTTAGATTGAGAGGGCAGCTCACGGCTCTTTTTCATATCACCAGTGCTGCCTTGTTTCCACAGTGACTCAGCCTTTGATTACCTGTCTGCCTCTCTTTGGACACGTCTGTGTGCTCCTGCCACGGCCCTGTTGTCGATCGCCAGCCTGTCTGACCACACGCGTCTCTCTTAACCCCCCCGCCAGCAGAGACACATTTCACAGTGCTCTGGTCACACCTGTTGTAGCCCGTATACCACCCGGGGATATATGCACTGTAGCTGCTCCCTGATCAATAAACTCTGCAAGCTGCGACAAAACAAGCGTTCCATTTAACTGTGGCTCACCAACCTCCGAGCAATGTAATCTGTGGACTTGTAATTAAGAGTAAAATGCAGCTTCATTTGCATTCTACTGCTTCGAGGCTCAGCGTAATAAGTTCCAAATGAAGATTTTCTAACAGCACCGACACTCAGTGTGCAAACGCGGAAAGCAAATAACAACTGAAACTCTTGAAATAAATAAATAATGCCTATTATAAATATAAATTGTATGTGTGCTAATTAAACTGTCAAATGATTTTAGATACCAGAGATTTATTTTTCTCAGATTGCACTTCATCGCAACTATCACCCTCTAATTATCCAGTGGAAGCAATTAAGGGTGTTCTCTAATTAAGGCCAGATGTCTGATCCTTTCCTGTGACGAGAGCTCGCACAACAACTGCCAGGTGGAGACACTTCAACAAAGAAGCCCAACCACCTGACCGTGATCGTCTTTATTCTTGTCACATTTGATCACACGTGTTTCTGTGAGTTCCCAAGTCTCTGGGATCTGCACTCTCACGATGGAAAGATAAAACAGGGTTCCCACGCTTGCCTTGAAAAAAAATTCCATGCTACCTCCTGATTTTCAAGGTACCATATTAAGTGATGATCTATAGGCCCCTGAAGCTTTCCGCCCCCATCCTCACACACAGACAACCCCCTAGGACACCTGACTACAGTGTTGCCAACTTGGCGACTTTGTCGCTAAATCTGGGGACTTTCCAGATCCTCATGGCGACTTTTTTTGTTAAAAGCTACTAGCGACAAATCTAGCGACTTTTTCTGGTGATATTGGAGACTTTCTGGTGTTTTGGAGACTGACGTGAAAGCACGTATCGTTCTGCAGTGACTGTCCTCAACGAGCAGCTGCCGTGAGCCCCTCCGCCGTCACAACGCACTCACAGGCGGTCAGTCTCCCAGTAGCCTTGCGCAGCAGTCCCAGCTAAAGTCAGAGCAGAGAGGAGACCCACACTCCGCGTTCTCCAGACTGCAAATGAATCGCGCGTGTGCAAGGCCGCCGCTGTTCTGGCTTACAGAGCGGGATGTAAGTGTCAATGTATCTTCACTGTCACTGGAAAACATGGATCATTGAGTTCAGTCTCTTCATCGATGCAGAGTCCACATCGCGATGCATCTACCAGAGTGTCTCTTTTGGATAATTTTGCCGGTCCCAAGCCCGGATAAAGGAGGCTTGGATGTAGAGCTCGCAATTCCGCCCCACTTTACAGCCTTTTGATTAAATTTGATATTCTAACATTTAACAATACAGGACAAAATTGATTTATATATATGGGTCTAGATACAGCATTAAGTCATGATGTTATTTTGAGAAGTGATGGCCTATTTCAATGGCAAGATAAAAAATAAAAAAACAAGAATCAACAGAAGACAACGGAAGCGTATTGGATTCAAAAAACAGTTTGTTTGAAATAGGAAATACGTGAATGAAATACGCTTCCGTAGAAGAAAGCTCATTTTTAGTTCAAACATATTTAGGCTTTTTTCTCTCACTTTTTTACGATTATTACCATTATGCAAATTAGGCGATGACGTCATTTAGCGACTTCTAGCGACTTTTAGGACAGCCAATAGCTACTTTCCTTACTGAGGAGTTGGCAACACTGCCTGAGTACTTACTTGATTTAAAAGATGTGACAGTCAAGTCTACATTGTAAATGCTTTTGAGATTATGAGTCTTACGTAGAAGGGCTGTAGTATGCCTACTCTTACTCTGTAAAAGCTTTTGTAAATCAAACTAATGAACCTAAAAGGGAAAACATAAGGCTGGTTCCCCTGTGGTTCCTCAGTACAGCAACCTCACTAGTAAGCTTAGCTTAACAGTATAGATGTATAGAATCAGTCTGGTCATGATCAATGATTTTTCAAAAATGTCTCACCCCAAATGTTCCTATTTAGTAGTATCATTTTTTTGAAAGAATAAAACGACAAATCACAAAATAGCTAAAAGTAGATATAAGATTGAATGTTAAAAAATTTATCAAGACTAGACTGGTCATGTCAACTAGTATAGAAGTAATGTCACAGCCTAATGTGAAAATGTGTTGGTAGTTAGCTAGCAATGCAAGCTAACTACCAATACCAACTACGAAGATTGCACTGCATGTGCTTGCTAACCATCATTAATGAATCCAAATTCAAAACAAGCTCCCCTAAATGTGGTGAATAACACGGTTTTAGGAAAAGTCAATGAGTGAAATACAGATGGGGATCAAACATAGTTCTAGTATTTTAAAAGCAAGGTAAAAATTACCTAAACAATTGTAGTGTAAGCTGCTAGCTAGCAAGTTGCAGTTAGCTAGTTAGGAAGATTGCACTGCTTACTAACTAACGTTGATAAACCCAGGTTTACCACACAGTTAAAACACAGCTACTTACATTTTGAGGATAAACTTGCATAAGAAGTTTCACTGTAGATGTCAAGGCTTTCGTGTTGGCTGGAAATGCATGTATTTGACCCTTCTATTGAGATTGCGAGTAATGTTTCTCGGTTATTATTCCCGAAGTCCACCAATCCGAAACTATACTTTTAAAGTCCATATCACCAGGTTTCCTGCATCGAATTCCAACATTAAATATACCAGATAGGATGCCAAGAGCATGTTCTACAACATGGGATCATCCATTTCTATCTACAGTGAAAAGCTGTTCACATGTAAAGGGTTTTTATAAATTCATCTTAATTCTGTGCTCAATAGTTTAACTATATTACTATTTTACACATCGATAACATTTTCTAGGACAACTGTTTCAATTTCAATGTGAGTGTTAACTTTTGCTCAGTTTCCATGACTTTTCCAAACCTGGAAAATGAACAAATAAATTCCATGTTTTCCATGGTTTCTAGGTACCGTGGGAACCCTGGTTTTAGTCACATTTAGTCATTTTTATCCTTCTTAGTTTTAGTCTAGTTTTGGTCGACGAAAATAAATTACATTTTAGTCTAGTTTTAGTCACATTTAGTAGCCACATTAAACTCCTTTTCTTCCCTTCTCAGGCCAAGGGACGCTGTGTTGTGTCTAAAACTGCATAATAGTCTAGCTTGCAGTACTTAGGTTGTCCATTAGATATCCCTACCAGCATAGGTCTATAGCAGGGGTCGGCAACCTTTACTTTCAAAAGAGTAATTTTGCCCCCTCTTCCCCCAAATCAAATTTGTCTGGAGTCGCAAAACATATTTGAAAACAAAGCTAATAAAGTTTAATATAAAGTTATACTATACTAAACTATAGTTTGTTGCATTTACGAAATTATAGAACGACAATAAAGAAAACTCTTGGCATTTTATTGCTATTTGTACCTGTTACAACAAAGGAAAACAACAAACACTTAAGAAGAGAAGAAAATACACAGGCAAGTGTAGGCCTACTTTGAAATAAATTAAACACAGAACTTTGTAGGGCTATTTGAGTCCTCCCCGTATTTGTGGGAAATGTATGAAATAAGAAGTAGCCTATTTTAGAAAAAAATAAAAACATATAGCTGCAGCCTAATAGCTTAAAAAAATATATTTAGTTTTAAATGTGAAAACAAAAAGTGAGAGCAGGTGAGGCTGGAGGCGGACACAGAAACTGAAGCTCGGTACAAACCACCTGCAGCTTCTGCTCTGATCAAGAAGTTGCTGCGCTGATCTCTGAGCAGCTGAGATCAGAAAAACTCTGTTTTCACTGTTTCCATAGTTAAGAATCAGTCACTCACTGACCGGCTGATTCACGTGAACGAGCTTTGATCTTGTGTCTCCGAGCTAGTGAGCGGGAAGGGGGGCGGAGCCTCGGGACCGGTGCGCTATCTGGGTCACACACACAAACACACAAACACACACACACACACACACAAAAATATAATATAAAAATAGATTTAGTCATAGTTTTTATTTTCAAATATCCGTTTTCGTTACGTCTTCGTCTCGTTTGTTAACGAATATTTTTCGTCATAGTTTTCGTCAACGAAATTAACACAACTGAAAATGTTATTATCTGGTTAATAAAATTGTCTTGGTTTATATTCAATAAACAGAAGTTACATCAGCTGTTGATGCCTCACATTACAATAAGTTGCACAATATGTTTACAGGTAGTTGGTGCCATTGGCGCCATCAGAAGCCCTGATGATAGAATACCCACGTTAGCTTTCCGGCTAAAGCTCCTTCTTATCTAACTGACAATACATTACTATACTTTGAAATGTTTGTTTAGTTTTTGACACTTTACTTGATGATGACTTAATGACAAACAGGAGCACAAGTCTTTTACTGGGCAGAAGTGTAAATTAAATCCAGCTTTTGATTAAATATTCCCCCATCGCTTCTCCTCACCGGAAGGTTTGAGATTTTTCAATCTTACTTGTTGCCTGTATTTTAATTTGTACTTGTCCTCTTCAGAGCCTGTCCGCTTGCTGCCGAAGATCTAACCTGCCTGTCCACTCACCAGCTTAAAACACACTGCCTGGATTCACTGTCAAACCACAGACACTTCCAAGAGCCCTGCGACTCTTTGTCACCTGGCACTTATAAACACGCTCTTTGATTTAGCTTTACGCACAGCAGCAGCAGCTTTACGGCGCGGATGTGAATGCAGAAAACGATGAGTTGAGGCGGACGCGTTTTTTTTTTGCAGTGTGGCCCTGAAAACGATCGAGGTCCTTGTGATGCGTAATTACGCAGGCGACGAAGCGGATAAAGAGCGTAAAAGTGTGCCAAATTACGCGCTGCTTTTGGTGACTTGGGGGAAATGATGCAGAACGCAACATTTACATTATCTGATATGTTCTACAGAGTTGTGCGAGAAAGTTTTTTTTATCCTTGCAAAAGCCTGAACAACACACACGACACTCGCAGTTCACTCGGTTCTTCCTGAGCAACAGAAATTGCGCATTGGAAATGTCCTACTGCGTTTTTATTGGATCCATCCGCTGCCTCCTGGGTGCTGAGTGTGCAGTTCCTGTGAAACAAATGCCCCACCACTCCTGCTGCTGCTGCTGCTGCTGCAGTCTGGGTCTCATGACTCTCAAAACCCCAGATTCCAAAAATTCTTTCAACCCAAGAAAGAAAAAAAAAAAGATGGAAATCAATATTTATAAGTTGATCTTGATTGTTATTTTTTTTATTTGTATTTGGAGGATTGACTGTTTTACTATATATGACAATAAAGACTCTTGAGTGTTGAATAAACTAAGATAACTTTGCTCTTCATATGAAGTACAGTCCGTCTGGTACTGGAGTTTTGGGACCAATAATTACTTTTTGGAAACTTTCAGTTGTCAGAGTACACCACAGAATGAATCTCAACGATATGTTAACATCATTTATTTAAAGTGTAAATCAAGTGACACTTTCAAACATATTAAGAAACAAAACCAATGCTGTAATACTGTAAAGACTAATATAAACACACAGGCATATGCAATTCATGGATGTCTTGATCCAAACATTCTTCGTCTTCATCACAGACACAATTTCAGCAACACAGTGAGGTGGGTCGCTGATGCTGTCATCAAAAACTGCCCTGATGAAGCAGCCGGTCACAGTGGTGGCAAAGAAGGGCATGTGGCACCATTTCTCCAGCCTGTTTTGGAAAGGCAGATCCTCCTGAGCTATTCAGGAGGGGGAGCAGGCTGATCCACCTCTCCACGAGCTTTCTTTTCCTCTGGCCCTTGGTCCTGCTCGACCTGCCTTTTCCTTTTGGTGCCAGCAGAAGCAGCACTGGCAACAGGGAACTTCCTGTCGGCATCTCCTCGAAGCCTCTGATACTCGAGTAATGTGATTTTCCTCTTGGGAACCTTCAGATGTGCTGCTTGGAATCGATCCATGGCGTCTTTAATGGACTTCTCCTTCGTCGCGATCATTTCAAGTGTGGGAACTTTCATCCCAGCATCTATCATCTCCGCTTCCCAATGCTTGAACTCACTCTCTGTGAATTCCTGGCTGGATACAGCGGAGAGAGACACAGGCGTGTCTTCACCAGGGTGCCTGAGATTGAGAAACAGGTTTGTCTGTTTTGATCCAAACATGTAGTAATAATTTTTCTCCTTCACAGACACAATTTCAGAAATACGGTGAGGTTGTTCGCCGAAGCTGTAATCAACATCTTCCCTGATAAAGCAGCCGGTCACAGTGGTGGCAAAGAAGGGCATGTGGCACAATTTCTCCAGCATGTTACGGGACAGGCAGATCCTCCTGAGCTCTTCAGGAGGGAGAGCAGGCTGATTCACCTCTCCACGAGCCTTCTTCTCCCCAGCCCCTTGGTCCTGCCTTTTCCATTTGGAGCCAGCAGATCTCCCCGACGCTGCAGAATCATCACTGACAACAAGTAACTTGCTTTCCATCTTTTTGGCATCTCCTCGACGTCTTGCAGCGCTCCGTTTATCGACTGGTTGGTGTATTATCGTCTTGGTACCTTTCAGAGGTACTGTTCTGAATCGTTTCAGCTTGGCGACAATAAAGTCTAACTCTCCCTGAGTGAAGGTGTGATCCAGGGCTTCTTTGATGGACTTCTCCTTACTCGCGATCCTTTCCGGTGTTGGAAATTTCGTCCCAGCCGCTATCATCGCCAGTTTCCACTTCTTGAACTCACTCTCTGTGAATTCCTGGTTGGATACAGACCTGAGAGTCAGAATCTGTTCTTCCCCAGCGTGCCTGAGATTGAGAACCAGGTTTGTCCGTTTGGATCCAAACTTGTAGTCATTCTTCATCTCGATCACAGACACAATTTCAGCAACACAGTGAGGTGGGTCGCTGATGCTGGCATCAAAAACTGCCCTGACGAAGCTACCGGTCACAGTGGTGGCAAAGAAGGGCATGTGGCACCATTTCTCCAGCCTTTTATCGGACAGGCAAATCCTCTTGAGCTCTTCAGGAGCGAGAGCAGGCTGAGTCACCTCTCCACGAGCCTTCTTCTCCTCAGGCCCTTTGCCGTGCTTGACCTTCCTTTTCTTTTTGGAGCCAGCAGATCTCCCCGACGCTGCAGAAGCATCAACGTCAACAAGGAACAAAATGCTTTTCGCCACTGGAGACATCTCCGTAGAAGGACTTTGGGCTCCGTGAAGGGCCTGAAAAATTAAACATAGAATTCATGATTTAAACTCCAGCTCCACCTTAACAAAACATGTGGCAAGTGTTTAAATGTAGTTGAGGTCAATCAATCAATAGAAGTACAGTATCATTAATATTAATACGGCTCACTGGATATCAGAAGGACCAATTGTGATGCATTTACTCAACAAACTATGAAAATGTATTTGAGCCCTAGCCCAAACATGAATATATTATAATATATTACAGTTGCAATGGATAGTAATCGTCTAATGATCTCACCTTTTGGGGTTTTCTGTCCATCGCAGAGTTTTCTCAAGAGTCCTGAAAAGTGCAGCTGCTAATCTCACGATCCAAGAAGCAAGTAAGATTTGTTCAGAGAGAGGATTATTCTCCATGAAGACAACACAAGAAGTCATCCAATATATAGTATTTTATCTCATCAAAGGATAAGGGCATCAAAGGATCAGATCAAATGTATCAAAGGACCTTTTAGTCCAGATAGGGTAAAACATAGGATCAGAATTGCCTTTAATAATTCCCAAATATGATATCAGTTAAAATAACCCCATTCTCTTTTAGTTAATTGCAGTAAAAAAAACGCACAAACATATATGAATGCATTTTTAATAGTAGTTGCTCTAGTCATTATTTAAACGGATGATTTTATGGTTTTATAGCAAACAACTGAGAATCAGTGTTAATTCAAGCCCGGATAAAGGAGGCTTGGATGTAGAGCTCGCAATTCCGCCCCACTTAACAGCCTTTTGATTAAATTTGATATTCTAACATTTAACAATACAGGACAAAATTGATTTATATATATGGGTCTAGATACAGCATTAAGTCATGACGTTATTTTGAGAAGTGATGGCCTATTTCAATGGCAAGATAAAAAATAAAAAAACAAGAATCAACAGAAGACAACGGAAGCGTATTGCATTCAAAAAACAGTTTGTTTGAAATAGGAAATACGTGAATGAAATACGCTTCCGTAGAAGAAAGCTCATTTTTAGTTCAAACATATTTAGGCTTTTTTTCCCTCCCTTTTTTACGATTATTACGATTATGCAAATTAGGCGATGACGTCATTTAGCGACTTCTAGCGACTTTTAGGACAGCCAATAGCTACTTTCCTTACTGAGGAGTTGGCAACACTGCCTGAGTACTTACTTGATTTAAAAGATGTGACAGTCAAGTCTACATTGTAAATGCTTTTGAGATTATGAGTCTTACGTAGAAGGGCTGTAGTATGCCTACTCTTACTCTGTAAAAGCTTTTGTAAATCAAACTAATGAACCTAAAAGGGAAAACATAAGGCTGGTTCCCCTGTGGTTCCTCAGTACAGCAACCTCACTAGTAAGCTTAGCTTAACAGAATAGATGTATAGAATCAGTCTGGTCATGATCAATGATTTTTCAAAAATGTCTCACCCCAAATGTTCCTATTTAGTAGTATCATTTATTTGAAAGAAAAAACGACAAATCACAAAATAGCTAAAAGTAGATATAAGATTGAATGTTAAAAAATGTATCAAGACTAGACTGGTCATGTCAACTAGTATAGAAGTAATGTCACAGCCTAATGTGAAAATGTATTGGTAGTTAGCTAGCAATGCAAGCTAACTACCAATACCAACTACAAAGATTGCACTGCATGTGCTTGCTAACCATCATTAATGAATCCAAATTCAAAACAAGCTCCCCTAAATGTGGTGAATAACACGGTTTTAGGAAAAGTCAATGAGTGAAATACAGATGGGGATCAAACATAGTTCTAGTATTTTATAAGCAAGGTAAAAATTACCTCAACAATTATAGTGTAAGCTGCTAGCTAGCAAGTTGCAGTTAGCTAGTTAGGAAGAGTGCACTGCTTACTAACTAACGTTGATAAACCCAGGTTTACCACACAGTTAAAACACAGCTACTTACATTTTGAGGATAAACTTGCATAAGAAGTTTCACTGTAGATGTCAAGGCTTTCGTGTTGGCTGGAAATGCATGTATTTGACCCTTCTATTGAGATTGCGAGTAATGTTTCTCGGTTATTATTCCCGAAGTCCACCAATCCGAAACTATACTTTTAAAGTCCATATCACCAGGTTTCCTGCATCGAATTCCAACATCAAATATACCAGATAGGATGCCAAGAGCATGTTCTACAACATGGGATCATCCATTTCTATCTACAGTGAAAAGCTGTTCACATGTAAAGGGTTTTTATAAATTCATCTTAATTCTGTGCTCAATAGTTTAACTATATTACTATTTTACACATCGATAACATTTTCCAGGACAACTGTTTCAATTTCAATGTGAGTGTTAACTTTTGCTCAGTTTCCATGACTTTTCCAAACCTGGAAAATGAACAAATAAATTCCATGTTTTCCATGGTTTCCAGGTACCGTGGGAACCCTGTAAAACATTGGTTCCACCTGTCTGTCGTTATGTCTGTGGTTGCTGAGCTTACTGACCTCAAATGAACCTGCTGCCGAATCATCACAGCAGCATTGGTCTAGAGAGGCTCATCAGATAGTAACAGGATGTATAACCTTCAATAGATTCTGTATCTAGGTTTTGAAACAATACAAAAATCCCGGGTACCAGAGAGTCTGTGTGTGTGAGTTGAATTTAGTTAAATCTTACCTCCATATCCTCTTTCACCTGTTCCTGCTGGTCACGAAGCTCCCCGAAGGCATCAATTATCAAGCCTGAGAAAAAAGGGACACAATGGTATCTGTCTGTATCTGTTTGAGCTCTGCTATGCGTGTTTGAGTGTGTGTGTGTGTGTGTGTGTGTGTGTGTGTGTCTCTCTGTGTGTGTGTGCATGGTAGCGCCAGCATGTGAACAAGAGGAATCAGAGAAACCAGATGAAACAAAAAGACACTTTATTTTTTCAACTTCTCATTAAAAATGTATCAAGTGTATTCCAGTCAAAAAAGTGAGATTAAAACATATCGATGTGTCTCGATGAAAGTTTGTTTAATAGTTTTCTTCCTTGTAAAACAAACACATCGTGTGGGACGCACCTTGGATGATGGCCAGGAGGATGATGATGACGAAGAAGAAGAACGTGATGTCAAAGATGATGCGCTCGACCTCAAACTCGTCTCCGGCCGGGTCCTCGATCTCGTCGCCGATGCCTCCACCCGCACGCACCCCCACATACATGTGAAACATGTAGCACTGGAAGAAGATGTTGTCTTTTATTGTCTCGTATATCGAAGAGGGACAAAAGTGTTGCTTCTCTAAGTGTCAAGGAAAAAGCTGCAGTTGAAATACTAAAGAATTTCGCATTTGAATTGAATTAAAGCTTTAAAAGAAGATGAGAATATATTATAAACATTTTTACACCTGTCTCATGGTTGACCACTTTTGGGTTTTGGTTTTGTACGTATGAGACTTGAAGGATTACCAGATCGTCTAGCAGTGACTGAGCTGTGCTTTCAAGTGTCAAGGATGATGGAGCAAACTCGAACAAAGACAGAGTCAAAACTAAATTCCAACCTTTTGAAGACCATTTACAGTTTGATCGTTGCACTTCTTTTGTAAAAGTTCAAAAGGAGACGAAACAGCAGCGAGTGAGATGTTTTCTGATGGATTCATTTTTAATCTTGTTGCAATCCACTGGTCTGAAAAGGGTTCTTGTGATGGTGCTAAAGGAACTGAAAATGACTGTCGCTAAAGTGCCTCTGAAAGTGCGACTGGGGATTTGATGTAATATCCACTGCCTCGTTTGATAGCAGGGTTCTATTCAGATGCTTTCGCTGTCTGTTTGCCTGCTTACATGAGTGACAGTAGAGTCCACATTAGAATAGGGCAGGTGAAGGGGGGGTGTTAACGCTGCGAATAGAGAAACAAAGAGCTGAGAGGATTGAGGGGCTGCGTTCTGTCCATGTGTCGATCACTTTATGGAAAAACAGCGGGAGGACTAAGACAAGAGGCTGTTCTCACTTCAACAATGGGGGATCACTGTCAGACTCCTGCTCTACCACTCTGAATCCTTGCAGGTAGAAAATGAGGTGTGTGGCTGTGTTGGTATAAGATAAACAGAGAGAGACAGAGAAGCGGGTGGATGGATGTGGATCGACATGAGGCTTCATGTGTGTACAAGTGTGTGCGAGTCTTGATGTGCACTGGAACTCACAGTGAGCATGTCATTGCACTTCATGTCCCGGGCGTCCTTGTCCTCGCTTTTGTCGTAAAATTTCCTGAAGAAGTTAAAGGCCACGACGGTGTAGAGATAGACCACGACTGCCAACAGGCCGACAGTCAGGACCAACTGACACACAGACACACACACACATAAACACACACAAAATTACAGACAGAACAGACAGAGGCAGATGGTCTCTAATAAAAGCCCCAATATAACCCTTCAGCCCGAAAGTAAACATCACATGCATGAGACCTATGAACACACATCGAGACAGATGGGAAGACAAAATTGAAGACACACTGCCAAACACACACACACACACACACGCACCTGTTTGCCATTGTGTGTGACGGAGGAGAGGATGGTACGGAGAGTCTTAAAGCCCATGGCGATGTCCAAAAGGTGGGCGGCGAAGAAGAAGTTGTTATAATGACCCAGGACCGACATAGCCATGTACCAAGCCAAGTACAAGAAGGACTGTGAACAAACACACACACACACACACATACACACAGACAAACACACAAGCACATAAACACAGTAAAACAAGCAATTTAGATTACCTAAACTGAAAGAGAGACAAATGTGTATTTAAGATAAGGCCGAATCACAGGATATTACCACTGTCACTCCTGCAGCATGTGTGATTGTATTAGACAATGTGGTATTAGCTCAGAAGAACACCGGATTAAACCAATTATAAATAAGGCATAAAACATCACATGTGCATATCACATTATCTGCCAGCATGAACGGCCCGGATGTGACGGCCCGGATGAGCGCACAGAACAAACAAAACACACAAAAGCTTGACAATATTAGACAAAAGTGAACTTACGTGATCGGTGAACATAACTCCCAGTTTCCACACCTGGTACTTCACGTCAATGGAGTTAAATCTGAAGTAAACAGAACCATCAGGGACACATGATGGTTAAAAGCATCAGGTCAAAATGTCCACGGCTTGAATCAGTGCCCCGACGCTACAGTGTCTTTTCTAAAGGAGTACATCTGTTACGTGGCTTCAGAATACCCTGTTCTTCCTCAAGTACAACATGATGTTCCAGGACTTTCTTCTGTCACCGCTCTTAGGAAACACACACACACACATCTTCCCAAAGGTAACATAAGTGCAATGGCTGTTAATAGTGGCAAAGGCCATCAACAACCAACCGTCTGAAATCGTACTTCAAGGTGTTACTAACAAGAGCTGGTGTTAATGTTCATCATCATCATCATCATCATCATCATCATCATCAGGAGTCACATTCACCTCTACAGTAGAAATGCATTAGAGCGAGAACTGGACGGATCGATTTCCTTATTCCACATTTTTCTTTTGATATCGATATCAGGTGGCTTGTATGTAAATCCACTGGGAGCTTCCTCAGGAGAAGAACGCCACATGGCTGTCATCACGACAAGCTGCTTAAAGAGCAGCCAAATTCTCAGCTGCCATCTGCACGGGCTGTCTAAGTCGAGGATCATCTCTTATTCATAACACAATTGCTTGAACAATTATTTGAAGATCTCAAGTTTAGATGCAGTGTAGTATAAACATAAACAAAGGGGGAAAAATACTTAAATTTCATCCGCAGAGGTGTAAGGAGTCTACTCACACAGCTCTCCAGGCAGAATCCCTCCTCAGCCACTTCCTCTCTTTCCTCTCACAGCTGAAGTCCAAAGCGGCTTGGTCCAGGCCGAGGAGTTCGCTGATCTTCTCGTGGCCGTAAAACTCACCATACTTGTCCATCACCTGACAGGGCGAGAAGACGGGTTTATATGGCGCCTGAAACAACGGCTTCCTAAGTTGTCTTTTTATTTAAATAAAGAATGACAAGCTGACTCTTTCTGCAGTCTGTGCCATAGCATCTGTACAGCTTGGCTCTGCTGACAGGAGGATGGTGCTGCTTGCAATGCATGATTTCTAAGGGTCAAAGTGGTTTTGGCCCCAAAGATGCAAGCAGATATGTGTAAAGGACTGATATGAACACATAAATGAAAAGAACGCGGTAAATATATAATTAGTATTGATTTATGTGTGTGAATATGTAAATTGAGCCATGGCTATTATATGTTTATGTAATTACATCATAAGACGGATGCAGATATTCTCCTGATTGTGCTGTGAGACCTCAGTCATTCGATTTATTAATATAAAGCAAGAGCCAACAAAAGTCTAATTTTATTGCAGAGCCCATTTTGTAATTACAAACATAAGCACTGCAGCATATGGAAAGCAATATCCATAGCCTCCAAACGCAAAATTGGATTAGCAGAAACACTTGAAGGCATTATACCATTTATTTCAGTGCAGGACCTTAAAATGATGCAATACAGAGTTTTAAATGCAATGTGGCAGCGCTATAGACGTGCTTTATATAGGACGAGTCCCCCCCCACCCCTCTGGCAAAAAAGAAGAAGAAGCGGACGTGTATTAAAATGCAAAGTCAGTGTCGGCTGCTAGATGCTGGCTTCGAAAAATCTCTAACTACATGGAGGTGAATTGAAAAGTGTGTCAACTTGGCTCAATGACGATGAACAATGTCAATATATTTATTTCTTCGGGCAATGAGGGACTTTCTTCTAATGTGGGTGCTTGTTTATATAGATGGGCGACGTGACAGCCTCCAAAAAGTGAGGCCAAAATGCATCAATCATCCCCTGGTGGCAGGTTGCAGTATTAGGTCATAAATCCCACCTCCTCCCTGTTAGTAGATGGGACACGGACCGAACTAAAGTCGAAACATGGATCAAACAAACGGTTGTCAAAGATGGTTTAATCTTTTTTTGTCCACTATCAGTCAAGTCTGGAACAATATCCAACAAAATTTAATAAAAGTGCTCTTTTTTTTAAACAATATAATTCAAAAGCAGTGACATTCTGCTCTCAAATCTGTATTTGGTTTTTAAGAAGCAACGGCAATGTGCCGACTTCAGGATTTTTAATGAACTTGTTCTCCTACACTTTTAATGACATTTATTTGAGAATCCGCCAAGTCAATTAAAATGTTCTTGCAAAAAACAAAACATGGAGAAGTTTCTTAAAAACAAAGACTAATTTAATCTGCCTTTCATGATACCAGAGTCAATCTGAACGAGGAAGCTGAAACTGTTGCTCTGTCTCTCGAGACAATAAAATCATTTTGTCACCTGATGAGGGAATAATTACCCCTGCCATTAAATGCTTCATTAAAGCTCAGTTAGCTCCTTAATGTAATGTCAGCTGGTGATATATGCACACAATTCGATACAGTACATGCATAAGCACATCTAGGATTGCATGTTTATTGTTGCTGTGTGCAAAGCCTTTAAGATCTTACCTTTCTTTTAACAAATTTATCCCAGTAATTACTTGGAAATGATCTGAAAAGATAGAAAATATAGTATCAAAAACATTAATAAAAAAATTTAATTGATTAAAATTTTATTGACAGCTGCACCATCACTGCGAGTCATTCATCCAATGTGTAATATGATAATTAAAAAGGTGCCGGGAACTTTAAGATAGAAATATGTTTTCATTTGAGTGACATTTGTGCAGTGGATCATGTGACTGTGAACATACGGCGTGTTAATGACCAGTCGGTCCCACTGCCCTTTGATGTCCTCCTCGGGGGGCTGCTCTGTCACATACAGTCCATCAAACTCCAGCCTTCGCGCCACTTCCTTCTCACGTTTGAAGATTACCAATGGAACCTGTCGTTTAAAATCCCCGGATTAATCACGTCTCTTTTATTATACACAACAAAAGCTAAATCAGAATGATATAAATCAATATCACTTAATATAATGAAAAGAAATAACTAATCTGAAAAAAGTTTGTGCTGGAGCCGACATACCTTGAGGCAGTAATAACCGATAATGCAACAGAAGGAAATGATTGTGTGAAGGACAGCGAGGAAGCAGCGGGATGGCTCCATGTATCCACTGCTCTCCTCCAGCACAAAATAAACTCTCCCCTCATTATTGTCTTCGGCAGCAACGTCCACGTCTTCGCTGTGGACAAATGTGACTGCTCCTTCCTCTTCTGGTGGTGCAGGCAAGGACGCTACCTGAGAAGACAGTAGAGGGATTTCACCAAGGACAAATATTTATCTACTTTTCAGATGGTCAAAATATTGTTTCCTAAAAAAGGCCTACAAGAGTCAAAAGTAATCATTCACTTATTTTGATTTGTCCAAAACATTCACAGACCCTAAAGAAGTGTGAACCCCTCGGTACATTCAACTACATGATGTCCTTGAATACTACATAAGACAACACATATCAAGCTTAGAATTTCTCTCGCAAGAGCATCACCTTGTAGAAGAGGAGGATGAAGTTGATGGCAAAGGCCACAAAGAGAGCCAGTAAACGCATGTTATAGAAATTCCTCGCAAAGTAGTTCTGGGGGAGGAAAAAAAGGAAAGGATTCAAGTGGTCATGTTACTTCATATGTTTGTGTCTGTGCATAAAGGATAAAGGGCATGTAAGAGTGTATCTGTCTCTGGGTTTGTATGTCAGTGCAAAAGAGCACAAGCATGTGTGAGTGTATTTGTATTATCACCAGCAGGCTCTTGTTACAAGTGTTCATCATCTCCCAAAAGGCTGAATGTTGCCTCTCTGGTTCCTCGCAGCTATTAGAGCATCTCTTGTCCCTCCATCCCGACTCCACTCTCTCCTTCTCAGTTGTCTTCTCAGATTCCGTCTCCCTGCAGAGAGCCCAAACACATGTTGAAGGGAAGATGAAGTCAGACTTTATTGCTCAATAGAAGAATAAGAAAAAGTTAAATTGACATATAGGTTTTATGCCCTTCATGTGCTATCATCAATACCAAGTGTTAATTAAAAAATGCCTCTCTTTGAACAGGGAAGCCAGAGACTCACTTCTCTAATTCAGGCTTTTTCTCATCTTCTGCGTTTTCCTCTGTGGCAGCGTGGGCCTGAAACTGCTGTCAATAAAATCATTATGAGAAATGAAAAACTAATAGCAATCAGTTCACTATCAAAGCAATACAATTAGGAAAATGAGGCTGAACAACACAAAACATGAGATATAAAACCCACTGAGCACCATAGATGGTCATTAGGGTAGAATCTCATGTTATACAAGATACAAATGAATCCCCACCGTCCTCTGATGCTTCTCAGAGGAATCAGCCGTTGCTCTGGAGGTTGCGTTGAACAGGTCTGTCAGACTGGCAGTGAGATCCTGGTTCATGAGTCTGTATTGACTTCCCTCCCTCTTCACTTTGAGGCCGAAAATGTCTGACATTACATCCACCTCCCTGGAGGAGGTCGCAGCTGCCCCCTGCCCGATCTCCCTCAGCTCTCTCTGAGACGGGATGCAGGCAGAGGAGAACTTCCTCTGTCGATTCACTGCACTCTGCGCCTCCATGACCTCATCAAGAGTCGGCTCAAGGATACCAGCAAACAAATCAGATACCCTCATCCGTTTGGCTCCCTCAATGAGCCCACCGCTGACGAAGGCTATGTACAGCATGTATGTGATGCAGCGAAAAACAACACAAATGCATCGGACCTGAGACATGAAAAGGAATCTCAGGAAGTGAACAGCTGACATGACGATATCCTTCAGAGTCATCTTCATCAGTGTCTTCAGGGTTTGAAAAGAAAGAAGACATGTCAGCAGGAGCCACCAGCGATATATGAAAAATGCTCCTCTTTTATCTGAGTCTTCTTCTTCATTCCTGCTCTTTTCGTCTTCCTCTTTCCCAGCATGCCTCTCTCCAACGTCAGAGCCAGATATCTGGGCGGCGAGCTGCATCTCAAAGATGGTGTCCTCACAGAAATTGACAAACATCTCCATTTTCTCCTTTTCTCCCCTTAAGTTGATCACATCAAAAATGAACTGCCTCTTGGACTCTTTGACCTGTGGCTTCTCCCACTGGGTGCGGCTGGACTCACTGATCTCAAAGTAGACACGTTCAATCCGCTTTCCGCCGCCAAGGATCTCAATTCGTCCTAGATAAGGCTGAAAGTACGTCAACACGCACTTGGCCAGTTCCAAAAATGTCCTCAATCGTGAATCGTTGGGCATGTGCTCGGACAAATTGGTGAGGAGAACAGCGATGCTGAAGCCGATGTCTTTGGCCGGCTCGTGGAAGCGATCCACAAAGGCCTCGTAATCCACAATCTCACATTTCTCCGTGTCCGTGCAGGAGAGGAGAAAATTTGTCTCAGTTTGGGAGAAACGTCTGCAATTTTCCATGGCTTTCTGAAATTCCTTCCTGGATATGCAGCCCTTATGCTCGGGGTCGTACTCTCTGAAGGCTTCTGAAGAGGTGAAGTCTTTGAGTTTGAGGAACATGTCAAAAAACCGGAGGATCATCTCCACATTGCCTGATGACTCCACCAACATGTCCACCATCTGCTTTCCAATAGTTCCATTGACAACATTACCTGCAGGGAAGAGACATTTTATACCGGATCAAATAAAAAACATTTAACACAAAGTATAAAAAGTTTGGTATTTGGAAATCTTACCTTCTAACATGGACAGCAGAAACACAACCATATCCTTGTGTAAATCCATCAGTTCCTTCAGAAGCTCTATTTGCCTTGAATCCTGTGAGTAATAAAACACTTTTGACATTGGCTAATTTTAATATCTTTTCACTCTAACTTTATAATGGAGAATATTGATGAATCTCAGAGTGGACTATGCAGAATGGATGTGAGTCGATACCTGTGAGAGCTTCATCTGCATGTGGGCAAAGACGTGGAGGAATCCCACCACAGCGTCCCACAGACGACTGTGAGCCAGACTCTGCTGGTTCCCAGTACACGGGCCCTGGATCAAAACATTGATATTTTTTTGAGCTGCTTCATTAAAAAAACTCTCAGCTCGTAGAAAGACACTACATAAATATGTATTCAATAGAGCCAGAAGGCAGATGTGATAAAAACTGACTGACCTGGATGTACTCTGTGAGCGTGTTGAACACCTGCTTGGACACTTCGATGGCTTTGGAGAAGTTGTGTTGGCCGTGTGTGTCAATCACAGGTTTCCCTGAGTAGTACCAGTAGAAATCACTGATCGATTCCTAGTGTGGCAAAGGAAAACGTTTATTTGTGGCTCATTATCACAATATTTGTATCCTTAAAAATAAGATGACGGACGACTATGAAGAATATAAAAAGATTATGCTGATCATAACATTATTACTTCCGCTAATGAGGTTTTCATTTCTGCTGTGTAATCCTGTTAGCAGAAAGACTATTGGACCGATTTATTGTAACTTAGTGGAAAAGTGGGGAATGGGCCAGTGAAGAACCCATTATGAAGAGAATTGGATATAGGGGATCGGATCAACTATTTAACTTCTAGTAATGAATTTAAAATTAGAAGGTATTTTATCCCACAATCACACAGTACCTAAGTAAAAGCTTACAGGGATGATCATACCACTATAAATATCTCTGGACAATAACTGGAGCAGCTATTAAAAAACTCTTGTCGGTTTGTTAGTCCAGCGTCTCAAAAGGAAACCTGTCTGTGCAGGCTTACCTGTACTCTGAGTAAATAGTCCACAGTGGATATGATGATGTTGACCGTGGTGTTGTTGCCTGATTGAGTTCTCAAGTAATTTTGGAAATCTATCAAGTGAAGAAATGAAGAAAGATGCTGACAATGTGATCAGACAATAGAGGAAAGCCAGTGTGTTGCACAGGAACACAAAGCAGTGCTCAGCTCTTATTACCATCTTTTAAAAGTGCACTCGAGGTGAAAAACCAAATTCTTCCCTTCAATTATCTGTTACATCATCGTCCTTTTATTCCACAGAGATTCGTTTAATTCACATGAACCTTGTGACAATGGGCAAACGGAAACCATGTGGGGCAAATCACCTGAGTTGTGTCCTTCACAGAGCAGCTGTAGAAACCGGAACAGGTCACAGGTCAGCTCTTTGTCAGGCATTACCTTCTCCCCTGGGAAAAAAAGATTTGCATGAAGGGCCAAGATATAAAAGGATAACGTGCAAGGAATGGAACAATGCTGTATGAAAAAGGTAAGACAAGACTGAATGAAAGATGGAGGGAAACTGGGTCACGATGGAGTGAAGGGAGACAGCTGTTGATAATATTCAACACGGTGAAAGACCGAGGAAAGAATAGGAATTTAGAGTGGGAATTTAGAGAAGGTTCAAGGCCACGGATCTCACAGCTGGCTCTTCTCCTATGACATGGCTTCACAGAAATGGATTTTCATTTTATTTAAATTTCCATATGAATACAGTACCTGAGCTCTCGTCCATGGCCATGCCTAATCCTTCTGCTTTGTTCTGCCTCTCAAAGGCATTTAGATCCAGAACACTGGATGGTGGAGAACGAACACACACACACACACACACACACACACACACACACACACACACACACACACAGAGAAAGGATAAGTAACGCTTGTGAATTTTTACAACTTTGATCAATCAGTATCTGTAACCTGTCAGTCTTCGATGACATGTGACAGACCTTGTCAGAGGGTTTTCTCCTACGTTCACTCACCTACACGACCTCATGAGTCCGGCCGTGCTCTGAAAGAAGCCGACGTCTCGCTTCTCTCGGAGATAATCCAGCATTTTCTGTCAAACAAAGGCATCAAAGAAAAAGGTCTGACAAATGGGGAGAGATCTCACCTGAAGGTAAGATTAGGTTGGAGATTATTCTTTTTCATTACTGCAAGAAGCTTTGCTGCAGTGTCTGTGTGTCACGGCACCGTGTTTATAGTAAGATGCAGAAGTGATTAGTCCTTAATGAGGAAGAATTCAAAATGCTGAGGAAAGGGACCTTTATTTAGTCAAACACATAATTGCAGTAAAAAGACAATGATCATTTCATATTCATTTAAAAATAAACATGATTATAACACAAAGAGACATTTTCTCCTACATGGCAGTCTAATCAAGCTTCTGGAATTACCTTATTTTTTAGTGTCATCTCATCTAATTGTACCTTTTCTTTAATCTTATCTATGTCCATTCTAATCATCTTGAGGGATTTCTCTATTAGTACAGTAATAAGGATTAAAAACTGCAGTATTGTACCTGTTGAACTGTGGCGTTCCCTCCGTTGAGAACAGCAATACCCAGCTTCAGAGTCGGGGCAATGGTGGAGCCCATGGCCCCTGATGGGATGCGGAAAAAATACTCACAATGACTCAAAAGAAAAATACTCAGATCACGGGGCCTACTTGTAGGACAGGGGTTCATTAAAAGAGACGGAAACTTGAACTAATACAGAAATTCCTCTCACCCCAAACTACAGATTAGACTCAATATGAGTAATCTACACCCTCATCTCTACCTTTGCTGGCACTGATCGTTTGGAGAACCATCTCTGAAGCTCCACGAAGATGCAGCCTGGCCTGCTGGTACAGCAGCTGTTGTTTCTCCATCTCCTTCTCCTGAGAAGCCATAGAATGGTCAGTTCGTCTGTATCAGTGTTTTCACCCTGCTACGAATATACTTTTAATAAACTGACTGAATAAATGTTCAAACGTTTTAATTTTTTATTATCACACTGCAGAGAAAATAATACGATGAAAACATTGCGCCACATCAAACAGGTATTTTATCAGTGAGAGCCCATTCACTCACTTCAAAGCTTTCCAGCTCCTGGTTTCCACTGTCATCATCCTCTCTGTGGCAGCTCTGCAGCCGACGCACAAAGCAAGGTTGAGATGAAGAAAGACGAAAGAAAATACAATAAATCAATATAGAAAAAGATGTAACATTTAAAAATTCACGGGCTCCAATGTTTACTTGCACTTTAGGTGATGTACTGCATGTGGTTACTTTACTGGTAACTGACCTTTGACCCAGTACAAGCAACCTTTGTAGTAACGACTGTAAAATTGATCTTTTAAATTATGAATCTTGTTAGTTTTCTCTCCAGTGTTAATCTATCCTCGTGAACCAGGAGAGTTTAAGAGGGAGTTAAGAGAAGTGCGCTACCATAAGCTATAGCTATTATTCACAGCATACAAATATGCCAAAATAATATGAATCTATCACCTACGATCCACAAACGGCCACAGGGTTTTAATATGCTAATGCGTTTGTTCCATTTGTATTAAATCTAATACAACCACACATTTCTCAGACAGTCAAACCAATCAAATAATAGTATCATATAGATTATTTAGTGCAGGACTTGAAAATAACAGCATTTATAGACTCATTTAGATCATTCTCCGTGTTCCATTACCTTGGCCATAATAGCAGCATAGGACATGTAAAGACTGTCATTTCCAAGCTTACTGTGGACAGAGAAGACAATTGACATAATAGCAGGACAGATGCATGCAGGATTCTAGAAATGGCTAGTCAGTGAAAGGGTCCCAGCAAATGTGCAGCTGATCATCTATCATTCACGGCACGGGGCTTTAAACATCGTCCTCTTGATTGTATAACTGAAAGTACAACCGTCTCGAAGCAGGGTGTCTGTCCTCCATGTGAACAGTTTACCCGGTGGCCTTGAACATTTTTATCGATCGCCACCAGTTCACCTGGAATGTGGCTGATGTGATTACATCTGAGGTGGGAGTGCTCACCCACCGCTAATGTCCTTAGAGTGACTTGGAGCAGTTCATTTAATGTCGCGGCCTCAGATATATGAGCATATCTGGTGTGAATGAGTGGAATGTGTGGGACTCTGAAGGGATCAAATTGAAATGTCACAGCGACAGCTCGAGGGGACGTCTGGATCTAAACATGCATAAAAAAAAGAACAGTGCAGGGATACTAGAAGAATATTCAGCTACATGTTTGTTCGACAAGCAGCATGTGGTGAAAACAAAACGCCAATGAAGATTTCTTAATGTGCAGTTTAAATTAATAACCTGAATACAAAAATAACACAATTAGAAAAACTAAACTGTTAATGCTCTATTTTAAAGTAAGTAAGAGAAAATCCACATGAATAGAACCTGTAAACATTTCTGCAGGGTGAACTTTGAAAGACACTGAACAAAGCTATCGCTGATTTCAGGCTTTTCAGAAAAACAACGGCCACAGATTCTGGACAAAAAAACTAAATTACCCTTCTGACCAATTTGATATTGATTTTCAGTAATACCAGTACCAGTAATACAAGTAGAATGGGGTTTTTACTGCTTGTGATCTTTTATAATGAACACGCACACACACACCTCCTTTCCATCAGCGCGCTTCGACTGAAGAGTGTAATGAGTTGTAGGAGGGGATCGATTGGTTTGGCACCTTCTTCTACATCCCTTTCTTCTCCTCTGTCGCCCCCACACAACTCCATCACTCCTTCCTTCTGCAGTCCAGAGAGAGAGAGAGAGAGAGAGAGAGAGAGTGAAGCTAATAATGCTTGCTCTTAAATACTGCTACACACTGACCATCCACAACCCCCTGGGTGCTGACTGCTATACTCCAACACAAACACACATTCGAACAGGATCGTGGTTAAGTGCACACAGAGGACAATCACATAGGGAGATTTGAGCCTCAGTACATGACAATACTACTAGTCAATAAAAAATGTATGCAGTATTTTCACACTGAAAACACAAAGAACATAAGTATACCAGAGGATATCACTATATATTTTTAATTAGCTTAGTTGTTATTAGTATATATGCGGCAAAGTAGGTGAGATTTATATTCAACCTTGAGGATAAAGCTGCCAAATCAGGTCAATAAATTAGCTTATCACAGAAAGGCACAGTGAATAAAAGCCTATAAAGATGTTGCTCTTTTGTGTAGACGTTAATGCAGACATGTAATGATGTCAATATGGCCTCCTTTTCCACTCACGGCTAAATCCTCCACCAGCTTCTCCTCAAAGCTGTGGTCTTCAGCGGAAATCCAGGATTTATTGTAGCCTTGGAGGAACAGGTTGACAGCTCTGTGCCTAGAGAGGAGGAGAGGACGAGGAAAGAGTGAGAGACTTCGAGAGATTTATATTGTCCCCCATTCCCATCTGACAAATGCAAATAGAAAACATTGAAAAACAGGCAGCATAGAAGGCAACTATTAAACCACAAGCTCTGATTAGACTCATTATTACTAATTTGTCATGGACTCCTATGCCTGTCCGGGGTAATTATACATCCAGAGTGAGGAAGTTCAGAGTCCTGCGCTACCATAAGCTATAGCTATTATTCACAACATGCAAATATGCCAAAATAATATGAATCTATCACCTAGGATCCACAAACCGCCACAGGGTTTTAATATGCTAATGGGTTCATTCCCATCTGACACAAGTGTGACTGCTACGTAGAGCTGCCGGTTAACGTGCCTGAATAGGTTTGTGGTTCTATTTTGCTTCTGTACAATCTAATTCAGCTTCCTCAGCGTTTATTGTTCAGAAGAGTTTTCTTCAAGGCCAAAGAAAACTAATTTTAGGAAAATGTGATGACATGATGGTTTTCCCTGACTCATATTGACTCATCTATCAGTGGGTCAAAGTAAAGCCCTCACTGACAGGCTCTGTCAAAGACTAGTGGATTACCCTTAATCATAGATGTTCATTCACTTCTGTGACAGGCTCAGTTATTTTTCTCTCACTCTCAGACTATCAGACAGAAAATTGGACTATATTCACTATAGTCTCCATTATGTAAATGCTTGATGTTTCTGTACCTGGGCAGGTTGTAGAGAGGAGCCATCCTCAGGCAGGCGACCACTGCTCGTTTCCTCTGCTTGGATAGGACCTGCTGCCACGCTGGTTTCTTTCCTCTCTGCGGGTGTTCAACCTGAACCCGAAAGCAAAGGGAGAGAGAGATCACAGGGCGATGTACGTAACCTCCACCGACCAAAGAGGCTTTGATTGGTCTTATATTTACCATACATCATTATACATAATAAGCTCACCTGGTCCAGGTAATAAAGGACACGAGCTATTCCCACAATCCTGTCTACATTCCTCTCGGTGCAGGTGACCTCCTCTGACTGGTTCGGGTGTTCAGTCTGAATGGTCTCCTGCTTCAAGCTGCTCAATGCCTGTAAAGGTAACAGTGTTTATTTATATTTTTCTAATATTTCAACCATTCAAATAAATAGAAACTTTTTCAGACAAGCCGTCTGGAAACAAATTATTTCTCTTGTGGCAATAGGTGACAAAAGAGTGTCTGCATTTAGGATAAAAACGTTTAACAGGAAGGAGTTTGTTTGGAAATGGGCAGAGTAACAATCATCATTAGGGGATAATGTCCTCGATCTTGCTTTCCTCATTAATATGTGTTTCTTTGCTTGAACAACGATTAAGACTCACTGTTGACTATTAATTCGTAACAACCAACAAATGATGACAGGAGGGGCTGTCCTAAGATACACAACTTTCTGTTTTAAAAAGTTTGTTTATGCGAATGAGAAGGCAGAATTGAAGTAATTTTCATCCCTGACGTATGAATAAACAGATTTATTAGTGAGTGATGAATAAACAAACACTGCGTGCATATATTGTACAGAGCGGTGAGTAAATCACATCGATGTCTCCGGTGAACAATGAGTCATTGATTTAGATCATTTTAAAAAGCAGCCTTGGATGTTACCGGCTACGTGAGCCTTCTTCAATCTCATTTCCCTCACACTTGTTGCCTTCCACAAATTAAAAGTCACATGCACTCAGGCATGTCAATGAATATTCAGAGTGTCTGCAGAATGTAGAAAATATATGCACTTCGTTTAATATCTGAGCATAGTGCAAACAGGAATTCATATAATGTTATCAGATTGTTCTTGTTGTTTACACTCCGACTAAGGATAGACTGATGTCACTAATATCAGTCAACATATCCTTTAGGAATGTATTTAATTTTGTGCAAAGACATTAAACCTCACAAAATGAGTTAAATTACATCCTCAGCCATATATTGTACAAAAGGTCTATGACACCAAAAGATGATTTTAAGGTTTTTACCTGATTCTGGACAAGTCTGTGGAAAACATGCTCTCGAATCTCATCTTCAGTGTTCTTCTATGGAAAGTCAACAATTGCCCAGCATTAGATATAAAATAAATACCAAAATTATCACAAAAAAAACTCATTGCCATGTGATTCTAAAGTTTTTTTCATCATGGCAACTGCACTAATTCTAGAATTGTCCACATTTCAAACCGACCTGAGAGAAGCCGCTCTTTGCCAAAGCGATGAGGCTCTGGTCGTTTGGAAAACAAACCCTCAGCCCCACGGGGAGCAGTCTCTTCACAGACGCCACAATGAGAGAGGTTTGTGCTGAATACCGATCCCCCTTTCTCTTCATCCTCCTCTTCTCATGGTCGAACTGTGAGTGTTTAAAGGCCATTTAGTGATTTAACTTTTTACACATCAGTGTCTGGTTAACATGTCAGTGTTAATTAATAAATATGTCTGACCTTGGACATTGTGTCGTTATTGACCAAGAAAGCCAAGTTGTTGATTTCGTTTTGGACCACGTAGTTCTGTTCCTCCCATTTGAAATTCTGTTGCAGAAAAGACAGGTGTGGGGGGGGGGGGGGTTACATGATCTGTAGGCTTGAGTATTTATGCCATTTAATAAATAAATAAAAAACACTGTGATGTGTCATCCTCACATGAGATTTGGCCCAGAATATAAAGACCTCTGCCACCATGCTGAACAGCTGCTCCGCCTCAAGGTTTGACTCTTTCAACCAGTTGGCTCTGGGACAACACACAACAGAACACATCACATTACCACCACTGAATTTATTCCTGTTAAGATATTCATTCGGCTGAAACATAACGGATTTAACAACCTCAAAATCCTCCTTTGTATCTACAGAAACTGCTTTTGCTCTGTTTTCAGTACAATTGTTTAATTTCACCTCCAAGATCTCCAAGAGAAATGTGTGCTCAAAAGTTTCTTAAGGTATTAAAAGTCCGGATGATAGTTACTAGAGGGATGAGGTCTAAATAAAATACAATAAAGTAAGTATGTCACCTTCTTTCAGTCATTGGGTCTATAAATACTTTACCCAATACTTCAGATTACTCCTGGAGCCTATGGCCTCAGAAAATAAGCGTGTTTCTCCACAGCTAAGCTCCATGACCTTACCGATTAGAGTCCACAAATGGGATGAGGAGGGGATAGAAGGCATAGAGGTCTCGCACCAGTACAGTGAACTTCTCCTGAATCTGCAACTCTGCTTCAGAGGCACAACAGCCCTCTGCTTTCATCTGCTCCTCCTCCAGCAGCACACACTCCGCCTTCTTCCTCAACTTCTCCATCAGTGGCAGGAAGTGGCTCTTTAGCAGCTCCGTGCGAGCTCTGAATATAATTGGCTGAGAAAATACTGAAGCATATGACAACTGATAAACATGAGGGAAAAGGGGAGAATGAAAAGCATGATTGACACAGAATAAAGATAAGCCAGCAGCACAATACCTGCCAGCTGTTTCATCCAGTCACCCTGGCTCGCGCCCACATGGTTATGGATGATATGGAGGATGTGGCCAAGTAGGGCACTCGCATGATGAGGAGTGACAGAGGTGCAGAGTGGGAAGCCCAGCTCGCCCTCAGGGCCCCAGTGCCACCAGCGAGACATATAGCTACACAGCATGGGCAAGGTGACCTCAGTGACATGGACATAGTGGGCCAGGCGAGCTCCAGCACCAGCACCTGCCAACTCCTCCACCTCCCCGAGAGCCTGCTCCAGAGAAGGCAGGAGGGGACACGTGTCCACCAGCTGATCCGGCAGCCCCAGGTCTAAGAGAAACAGATTTGGAAAATAAATCTTAGCGACCAGGGGGGATGTGGGATGTGGATGTGAGTTGTGTTTATTTATTACCTTCTCTCTCATCAGCACTCAGGGTGTTGTAAATGGAGTAAGGGTTGTTTTGATTGAAGTCTGGCTCCAGGAAACAAACAGGAAAAGCAGCAGTCAGGGCTGCCAGACAAGCACCTGCGGCTGGTCTTTGCCTGAACAGATAAGCATCATTAGTTTGCCACTGACTCATCTCCACATTTTATCAAGCTCTTCAGAGCAGGATGCTAATTATAACATTAGGCTAAATCATTTCTCTCTTTCTCCCAATTTCAGCCTGACAATAACTTGTAATAGACACAATCGTGTCAAATCAATCCATTGGCACAAATCTGCAAATCCCAATTGAATATAGACGGTACCCTTCCATGTAGATGCTGCTACTGATGCCCAGAGAGTAGACGCTGTTGAGGATCCTGTAACAGGACACCTGGACACCACCCACTGGAAAGACAAGAGGACGCTTAACGCTGACATCGTGGTGAAGTTTCGTTCAGTAGGGACAGAGGGGGAGAAAGTTGACAGCACACGATCACAGGGAGATGGACAAGCTGAACAGCTGCTGATTCAGGAAATTGATGGTTACTGTAAAATTGGATTATTAGTGAGTGGGACAATACACTCCAGCTGCTCTGGGGCCACGACTGAGATATTTAATGAGAGCTGATTTCAAAGAGGTAGAAGGTAGGAAGTTGGAGGACGGGCAGCCCTAAGTGATTTCAGCAGCGTGGAAGCCAGATGTTCATGCAGTTCATCAGCTCAGTGGTTGTGTATCTACCAGTATAGATAGATACCACTGTGTGCTTTAGGATGTAAAACTACTATAATTTAAGACTTTCTCCTGTCGCAAAGATCAACAACAAGGTCAGCACTTACCCAGGAGATCCACCCCACAGTTCTGGCTCCCAAGATGCTGGAAGAGAGAGGTGAGGGTGGGCAGAAGAACAGAGGTTGTGTAGCTGAGAACCTTAGCCACTCCTCTAGCTTGTGGACTGCGACTCAGAGGTATAGAGACCAAAGCCGTGGAGAGGTTCTCCACAGTCATCTCCAGATCAGCTGCAGCCGCCTCAAAGAACGAGTGCAGAGATGCTTGGATTGCCCCCGAGGAGGATTTCACCAATGTACTAAAGTGACAGGTTAAGAAAAGTTTAAATTTAGAGACTTGTTTGTTGTCGTGAAAATAACGATGACACTTCTAATGTTAACGGTTTCTTTTGAATGACGGTAAGTGGACTAATCAGCTGCTAATCAATCTTCTAATTCTATCAATCTCTACCGAGCGGAGAGTCTGCTTCTACGCTTCATGCTTCAGAGGCTTTGTCCTCGGGGAATAAAAGTGATATCCACCACAATTAGATAGCATCAGTGTATCAGTGGCTCAATTACACCAGTCATGTCATCCTCAGACATGGTGGAGTGACACTGACTGAGCTGTCAGCAGAGCAAGGACATCGATCCAGGCAGAGTGGGAATGTAGTGCCATCTATAGCTACCTGGCATCCAGAGCCTGGGCCAAAACGTGGAGGCAGCTCGCAACTGGCGAGGCTTCGTTTCCTAAGAAGAAACACACGTGAATTTAAAACTGCAGAATGCAATTATGAAAGATGCATATGGACGAGTGGTGGAAAACGAAAGAGGAAAACTCAGGAAAAAACAAATAAGAGAACAATTATAATAAATTTCCGTCTGCATAAGCTTCATTTCCTCATCGTCCTTACCGAAGAGTGAGATTCTGTGTCTTACGAGGGCTGCAAGCTTGCAGAAGAGGCTGGATGTGACAAGAAGAGACAAGTAAAATAATGACAGAAGAGGAGAGGAAGAGTAATGACAGGGAATTAAAATCAGAGAATAGGCCGAACAGAAAAATCCAACTTCAATAAAACTGTTATTATGCAAAGCATGTCCGAGCAATTGTCACGCACAATATTATATTCAAGAGCATGATAAAAAAACAAAAAACACCTACCATGCAATCATCTCCTTTTCTTTTTTTGAGGCCTGGGTTCTGTTTCCACTTGAGCAGCCTGACATGGACAGGAAATACAGATGGTGGCTTTTCACGTATTCTTCCAAAAGAGGAAGGATGACCTGGTTAATGGAACAATGGCCAATGGTCACTTCATAAATCAACACTTACCTTAAATTAATCTGATGAGCTTCAATATTTACATATAAAAAATAACTTCAAGCTGTTTGTCAACAACACACGGTTTCTGTGCCTGCTTGTGCCAGAGCTTAATTTAGGCTGTGTAATACTCACTGAGACAAATATCCGATTTCTAAAGACTGAACCGTTACATTGAATAGAAAACAGAAAGAAGCCTCATAATTCAGCATGACATTTTTTCAAAGGTAATAAAAAATAGTTCTCAGGAGCAGCTGCAAGGTTAACATGAGTTCATAATGATGGACCATACAAGGAGCTGAGGGGAAGAGAGGTTAAACATTTTGCACTCCATTAGTTCTTCTTATTAAGCACTGTGAATTCACAGACAAACTGATGGAACAGCTGATGGACACACAGACACATGCATGGTTGTGTGACTGTGTGGTTGAATGGTGGTGGTGTGGGGGGGGGGGGGGGGGGGTATAGAGCTCTGAGGCATGGCTGTTCATGGTCTTGTCTGACCGGGTCTGACTCAGGGGTCCCATCAATGAAAAATAAACCCTTTTCATTCGCTGCCTCCTCAGAGGCAGAAGTGTGTGGGAAGCTTTAATCAATGTCCCGATGGCAATTGACACGCCCACATGGATTTCCAAAATGGTTAAATAAATTACACAGCCACAAAGGGTCTTACTTAGAGGGGTTGCCCATGGCAACATCTAATTAGATTATGCAAATGAAATAAAAACATGGCTAAGTAGCAGAAGAAAGAAAATATCATTGGTAAAATGAGGAGGGTGGGGCACTGGGAATCAATGTGAGAGACTCCGAATCAAACAGGCGATTTCGACTGTGTTTGGATGAAATGTTTGATGTGTGTCGAACCTTGGAAAAGAAATGCATTTGTTCCTGATGTGAAACTTTGTCCCCTTTGGTCGTCTGTCCTCTGGCTTGCATCACCTCTGGAAAGAAAAACCATGAAACACTGAGTCCTTTAATATCAAGACTGAAACTACAACTTTGGACAAGCTATCACACAAGTCAGGGTGACATATGTATTTTTGTGATGATTCAAAGCAAAACCTGAGGCACAATTTATGAATGTGGACTCACATGACTGTTGCTTGTTATTCAAGAACTAAAGAGTGAATATTGAAGGCTTAAAACTTTACAGTGTCAGGTCGGCGTTGTATTCATATCTTTGGGATGTATAATGTAAAAGTTAATCAAAGTGTTTTATCTTCTTATATTCTTTGTTCTTTACAATACTTTCATGATCACTATAAAGTTACCCAGCTCCAACATGTGCTCCTGGGCCTCCTCAGTGCGAGACAGGATCTGCTGAAGGAGAATGTAGCTCAGGCAGTTGGCTACGGCTGGAAAATCCATGTCCACCATCTTCCGATCCCTGTGGATGAGAGTGAAACACTGACCTTGACTGCTGTTGACTGAATAATGTTTATATGTATTTTTTCCCCACAGTTTTATAGAAAGTATTTCAAAACAGTGGGAGTGGGAAGACAAAGAGCCAATAGAATTATGTGATTCCCTGGCTGTGGTGCCCTTAAGGTCATGACCTGTACTGGTATTTATTTAAAAAAGGAGACTGGGGTCTGATAGATATCCATGAGTAACACCACTAGGACCTGAGCGGGGAACACCTCACTGCTCCCCACATCATACATAGTGTATCACATCACCTTTCTGCTCTCATAAGCTCATTCTGCACTCACCTCCACACAGTGTAGCCATTGAGTTTAAGGAACTTAAGGACGTCACGGGCTCTTTCTCTGAATTTGGTCTTCTCCTTGGCAGTCAGGGTATCATAGGGTACAAGCATCGAAGGTTTAACTCCTCCTGAGAACAGATATGAGTTGAATGTATTACAACCATGGAGACGAAAGGAGAGGAGAGGAGGGAGGGGTACGAAAGGAAAGGAAAGGAAAGGAAAGGAAAGGAGAGGAGAGGAGAGGAGAGGAGAGGAGAGGAGAGGAGGGTAGAGGAGAGGAGAGGAAAGGAGGGGAGAGGAGTACCTTTACTCTCAAGTTCTGATTTCTTCCTCTTAGCCCAGGTATTGTGATTGTTTTCAGCTAACTGTTCGGCCATAGCCTGAAGAAAATAGAAGAAAAGAGTCAAATAAATGTTGAAACGTTTGGCGAATGAACTTGTCTATTGCTAACTTTTCTTTATTGATGAGAGCAGGCAAATATCTCCCAGCTGCCTGGTATTGTTCAAAAAGGTTGGTTAGGTGAATAGTTATTCTCATACACAGCCAAACTAAAGGGAGGACACTGTCGCCTCTGTGCCAAACATAAACTACAACCAAAGTTCAACCTACTTGAATGATGTATAAAGTAGTAAAAGTACGTACACACTGCTCCCATGATAAGATGATGCTGCTCACGTCCATTGGTTTGGGGCTGAAAGTTGACGCTCCCTCAAAAGAAAGCTACAACAGACAAACAATGTCAAACTCAGTTTAATGACCTTAGTTTTATTATGCAAGACTTTTCAGGTCCCCCAGTGGCTGATTAAACGTGCACTGTGGAGTACACATACCTGTCCAGACTGAGAAACTCTGCGTGCACATGTATGGCTGCCTGATGCATCTCCTTCTTTAGTCCTCTCTATGGTCCATCCAAAGGCCAGCATGCTCTTTATAGTCTCTTTAATGGCCCAGCGGTATCCCTCCTTCTCCTGCAAAACTCAAAGAAATATAAATAAACTCTCATGTTGAACTGAAACTTGGGTCATAAAAGGAAAAGGAGAGGAGCAGAACATGCTTGAAATATTTGGATATTTTCAAAAGCATGAGTTTTTCACCCCACACATAAGGATTTTGGCAACAGGGTAAAAAATTCAAAGACTACGAACTGAGGCTATTTCATCTTTTACATTATGTACACCACATTTGGTATGTAGGTGCCTCTGGGATTTGTCAGTTCGCTGCTTCCTTTGACAAAGTACATTCACAGACACAGACACACACACATAAAAACTGATTTCTCCTTGTACCTTCTCAGCCAGAGCCCTGTATGGCTTGAGGAGAGGGTGAACCTTGCTGTTCTCACACAGCTGCTCCCCGTGAACCCAGCCATTTGCAAACTGACAAAAGATGACACACAGATACGTACAGTGGTTCAGATGTGATCATACATACTTTTTACACATAGAGCTTATGAACATACATGTATTTATATATTTTTATATGACAATGTGCACTCTCAACTCTCATGTGTGCAATACTCCAAGTGGAATAATTTAGTTCCTATTGTGTTGATTTAGTCTTTGTCTCAGAGGTTTTTATATATATTTTTGCACTTCAATTAGTATAGTTTGTACTTTTAAAAATTGTTGTCTGTTATATGTGAGTACTGATTTTGTTGTGCTCTGCAATGACAATAAAACTATCTATCTATCTATCTATCCATCCATCTATCTGTCTATCTATCTATCTATCTATCTATCTATCTATCTATCTATATATCTATATATATATATATATCAACTCTACTTTGCAACTTCAGCAGCCTGAAGAATTATTATTATGATATTACCTTGTCAAGTGACCACTTCTCATGAGTGTGCTCTGCATACTTGTTCACTGCAAACTCCAGTCTCTCTGGAACTGATATGCTGGAGCAGAACAGGAAATAACATATAAATTTATCTTGCTCTATCTCCGTTGAATATGCTCCTTTGTCCAAAAGTGAATTCTGTCCAACACATTACATTGAACAGATAAACAATTTTTCACAAGATCCAGACTCAAATTGCAATGTTTTGTCTGTAATCAGTAAAAAGTGCTGCTCAGAATCTTACTTGGACGTATCTACAGGCTGTGGATCAAAGTGTCCATCTGTGTCTGTGGAGGATTTTCTCTCCATCTGAGACACACGGTTTGAGTCCACGTGGTCAGGAGGCAGCGCCTTGGCCACTGCAGCCAGACATTGGACGCAAAGCCTGAATAGCTGAGGCTCATAGGGCTGTGGAGTTGGATAAGGCGAGAGTGTGGGAGAGAGAGCACAGGACAGGGTGAGAGAGAGATACTGGCTAAGCCTGATTTTGGGTGCTTTGCCACAGTAACGATGCGTGTCCTTGGTTTTCATTACTTTGGACATATGTGTGAATTTTACAAATAGAACCACTCGGCCGAGGAGAAACGGATTATTCAATTCAAATTTAATAACACATCGGATTTAATTGTTTTGGATAGAAAGACATACGGAGGGATCCCAAAGTCTGGGAATAGTAGACACTGTTCTCATGCACACCAAATAAATTCCATGTAAGAAACTTGCTTCAGAGGCCAAGTAAGTTAAAAAAGAAAAGGCAACAATATTACACTTATTTAAGAGGATGTTAAAAGAGTGTGATACAAACTGTAGCATGTCATGTACATAGTTTCAACTATACAACAATACTGTAAAACTTGGATACAGTATAAAAGATACTGACTTCTTGGAAATGAGAGCTGTGGAATTAATTTCTAAGGTTGTTTGATATGAGCCACCCGTGGGCCTGAAAGGAACCCATGGGCTTATTTCTTTGATATTTCCATTTTCCGAATCAGTCAAGTGTCAGGCAGAACTATTTTGAGAAATGAGATTCAGTTATTGATCACGTCTTATATTCTGTGTCTCTCTCTACCAAGGCTGGTTTAAGGATGAGTTACCTCCAGCATATGAAAAATAAACCCTTCATCTCAAGTGTGTACTAATGTTTGCTGTTTCTCCTGAAATTGACTATTTTAGGAGAATGGGAAAAGAAATGAAGCGAGAAATCAATGGATATCAATTATTCATTTTCAAAAACTTTTTTCTCCTTTGGGAAATATATTTCTTTGCTCCAGGAAACTAGGACTGTAATTTTAAATCACTTTCATTCAGTACTTTACCTTCTTGGCCAAGGCCTTGAACACTCCCCAGAACAATGTTGTAGACAAATGCAGCTCCTCTTCGGAAGCCATATTATGGTCTCCCTGCCCGCCACTTAGCAAGTAGTACTTCCACCGCTGCTCATAGTGACTGGTTAAGAGCTAACAGATAAAAGTATTAAATGAAACCGATAAAACACACAATGTTTGGTTGGTTTATTACCATATTCCATCAATGTAGCAATCTGCTAAATGTGTGTAATCACCTTTAGCGGCATTTTGCTATGGTCCGTGAGATGAGGGACATCGAAGACGAGACGACGGAGAAGAGGCTGCATCACGGATGGTTGCAGTTTGCTGAGGACACCGATGAGTGTGGGGATTAGTCACATCCACAATTGCACAGTGCCTGGTCTTATGACTGATTACTAAGTCGCAGAAGAATGAGACATAATTAAGAAGATGCCAACAGGAAAATCAGATCATTAACATTCAGACTGAATTTGGTAAATTATATCTGGATTAGGCACAAAAAATGTTTTGATTCACAGTGATTCATTAAATATAATGAGTGGGAATGAGAAAGCGCTTACGAGTGTGCATCAGCAACCAATTATTTGTTGTTTCTCATTTCTCGTCTCAGCATTTTATTTGGACAAACAGCAAAGAGGCAGTGAGGTGAATGGGAATAAGTGCAATAACAGTGCAATAGAACAATTTAAAAATAAAAAAGAACAGACCACTAAAGTTATAGCTACTGAAAATAACACTGCATCACATATGATTTATTAGTAACTCGCTGGTGAATGAATACCCATGCCTGCAGACAGCAAAAGCAACAACTCACAATAACAACCTTGTGGAGTAGTGTTGTAGCTTCATAACACAAACAAAAAATCCTACCTGCACAAGACCAGCAAACAATCTTCTATAGTGTCTCTCTGAGCCTTGGTCAAACTAAGAGCTCTGGAGAGGCTGTATATGGCCTGGATGAGAGAATCAACCAGCACAGTACGTTCCTCTAATCCACAGAAAAGAGCCGAACACTTGATGAGCAGGGGAAGAACAGCTGTACACAAGTATCTGTTGAGGGCCAGAGCCATGTCCGTGGATCCCAAATCAGCCTGCAGGGGTAGAAGAGGAGGTTACGCTCGTACAGAGTCTAATTACCTGAGTGGCACTTGACAAGAAGAAGAAGGCAGCAGGAAGAAATACCACGGTCAAGTAAATAATGATTCCTTATATAGAACATAAAGACTGAAAATATACTGCATGTATAAAGGAAATACGACAATCTGAATTGGACTCAAATGGAGACAGGCGAGTCTTTTGTGAGTCAGTGCAGGAAGTCATGTTTAAAAGGACTATTCAACAATCATAGAGATGTTATGAGCTGTGAGGCTCAAATCAGGAGGGCAGAGAAGTAGCTATTTTTCATTGGTGACACGAAACAACTTGGATCAATATGAAGCCAGGGGGTCAGGGGTTAGGGAACTTAAGTTTCCACTACTCACGGTGTCAAGACAGACGGCCGCCTGAAGGTCCGGCAGAAAACCAATTTCCAGGAGGTGGAGGAAAAAGCTCTGGTTTTCAATGCCATAGACTCGGTCGAGGAACAGAACCATCGCTGCTTTGTGGTCTGGGCAGAACACCGTGGACAGGTCAGGCTCAACCACCACAGCATCTGCAGGAACAAATACAAGATGGAGATTAGATACAAAGGTCATGTTGACATAATGTGTACAGTACATTTAACTATATACATACACAATGGGGACATTGGTGACGATAACAAAGTCATAGACATCCACAACAGGCACCCCAGGTGGTACTGTAGTGATGTTAACATTGACTGATAGATTTTTTTAACCTTTAGACACTGAAGGGATTTGAAAGGAGATGCTGACGACTCCCTCGAGATCCTGGACGGGGATGAGCGACCTCAGAATGGCCCGGATGCGGATGGCTTCTCCTTTTCCCCCTTGAATTAACTGAACCAAGAATTCAGAACAAAAAAAGTCAGTTACAACCGATGTGGGAATTTTACTGATGGGCACAGTCATTTTTTTTCAATTGCAGCTGCTGTTCCTGATATTCTCAAAGGTTTCACTACCTTTCTATGACCTTTGTTAAGTATTCTGAACACGTTGCTTTCTAGTGCAGGCGGAGCACATTCAGACAGCATCTGTCAGCGTCTAGTAAATATCACCAAAGAGCTTTTTGTTTAGATGGATATCAAAAAGCACCAGGTAAAACTGGGAAACAACATAATATACTATGAGTTTACAGTAAACACAATCTTTTGCTGTGAATTAACACAGTACGGACCATTAAAATACATTTTACTGCTATGGAGTTGCCATTCCAAGCAGTGACTCTGGCATTAAATTTAATTGTAGAGCAGATTCCCATCGTTATTTTTAAATATTTAATGTTTCATGTTTATGTCTAAAAAGTTTGTATGAGGACCAAGCCATTATGTGGAAAGGTAAATCTATAAAAGCATTAAACTAAGTTTTTTATGAAAAGCAGTTTGCAGACTTTCTCCATTAGGCTTTATTGTTTGGGCCATTAGTGGATATTGATGAGAAATGACTGCTGAAGGTTGGGAAAACACTCACATGTATCTCTGGAGCACAGCGCCCCAATAAGTCAATAAGCGCTGAGTAGAAGCTCATGATGGCGTGCCCCATGTGAACGAGGTCATCGTCGGGGTCCTGGACAACATCTCTGTTCCGGGAAACAACCACAGTGGTCAAAAAGGCTTGTCGTGAAGTAGAATAATCAATGAGGATTGTTTCAATTACAATATTTCTTAATAAAGCAAATCATTAACCCGGGCGACATAAGAGCTTTACTAATGACTTTACAGTTTGAATAGAAATGGAGACAGACCAGAGGCTCCCAGCTCACATTCATTTAACAAAATAATCAATGTTTCTAAACTTGAAATTGTTTTTTTAGGTTTTTTACAGGGACAGAAATGAGCAGGCTTAATACAGTGATTACATTTCGGTAACATCACATTGCCTATTTTAAATTCTTACATTTTTTATTTTATACTTGATGAATCACTGATACAGAAACCGTGTAATGCCAGAAACACAAAACTATCCACTCTGATTAAGATTAATGATGTTGAAATTGGATCTTATTCGCCGGTGAACTCAAAACCAGTAAGATTACACGTTTCTCTGAGGAAAAAGTGATACGGTAGAAATGGAGATAAAGAAAATAATTAAAGAAAGTAATGTTATGAGTATCTTTCTACATGATCTACACGATTAACTGCAACTGCAGTATTGTCCCCTGCAAAGTCCAACGCATGTAAAGCATCTGCTAGGCAGTTTTTTATGAATATGACTTTGTTGGATTTGTAGCTTTTATGCACACATTTAATACCTACAGTGTTCTGTCGGACTGGTATGCAGTGCAAGGTCCATCCATAGACGGGTCCTCGGAGATCCGGATAGCTTCCTCCATGGCTGCCAGGAGACCATTTCCCCCATCACCACGCAGGGCGGGGCCAAAACACTCGGGCCTACGAATCAGCAACCTCAAAACCAAGTAAGCATTTTCCTCGACACTCTCACCTGTCGACAAATGATAAAATAAAGAAAATGAAAATGAAGCCGTACTACTGGTGAACTCTATGATTGTGTGTGAGAAATAACTGAACTGCTTAGAGCAACATTTTTGACTCAGACTCAAGAGTGAATTTTTAGGACTAGAAATTGATATATCAAAATCACATAAATAATGATGCCACTTAGGTTGATATATATGCAGCTAAAAGATGGCCTAGAAAAAAAGGTTGAAGCTGATATCATTGATGGATACGTGGTGGGAAATTCAATGCCCTTTGGCCGAACTGTCAATACCCTGAAGGGCAATTTGAACTGATGCATTCTGGGCACCGCGTCAGAGTAAAGAAGATCGATAGAACACGAACCAGAAAATTAATTACCTCTATTGCAAATAGCTTACTCAAATGGAAGCATGAAATCACACAACTTCATTTTGCTCTTACTGTTCTTGAACTGAAACAAATAGTCTCACTGACTTGTCATTACCATTGCAGAAGACAGCAAAACGTAGAAAGTCCAGGTAGCGCTCGCCCTCCACAGGGTTCCAGCCAACATCAGGGTAGCCTTTCTCCACCAGCAACTGGCAGCTCTGGAGACCACAGCCAGCCAGGTACTGCACCACCTTAGATCAGATTATTAGTATTTATTAGATTAGTGGTGATAGTTGTGTAATGTGTTGCTCATTACACCTGCTGGCATCATAAAATCAACAGCAGGAAAATGCTGGGGGGATGAGCACAAAGATTTCACAACAGCAGACAATCAATAACATGAGTCAAATGACACTCACTCTGAAAAATGATAAGCAAGGGCAGCCCGTGTTCAATATAGAGCAGGGCACTTATATATGAATACTGTATAATGGATACGGTTGAGATCGGGATCTTGGAGGAATATGAATTCACCTTCTCTAGGTCGGGTTCCGTCAGCGCTAAGGCCAGTTCGTTATTATCCATCACAGAGGCCGCTGCCACATCCAGAGGAGTGGCTCCGCGCATGGACGGGGAAGCTGAGGGACAAAGTGGCAGAAGTTAATCAGACTACCAGCTCATAAACTATATACATCAGGTCGTTGGAGGTTCTTATCAAAGGATAAAGATACCGTGTTACACACAAGGGTGTTACAGCCCAACTCTACCAAGAGCAGCTTAGAAAACTACTTTTTTCTTCATTTCCTCATTTGCATGGGAATGTACAGCAAAACGTTCAGACACAATGCAACACTCACATTTTTACTCAGCAAACTGCCTTTTTAAAGCGCTGCAAGTAAGACACTTAAAATGTAATGACCTCCTCACAACAACCCTACAAACCGAAATGGGAGCTTACACCCTAGAGTTGAAGCACATCTGTTCAAACTGTGAGTTACAGGCGAAACAAATAAAGTTGTGTTGTGCAATGAAGGGGTTATTTGAGTTTTAATTGTATTGAGTTTCTGTTACGCGAACACTGACGCAGCCAAGCGTGAGAGAAGGATTTACCAAGTCCGACACTGCTGTTTTCCAGAAGGTAGCTGAGATGGTCAAACAGGGCTCCCTGGTTGTGACGGCTGATGCGGCAAAAGTAACAAAGGAATCGACAGCAGCTGGCCACCATCTTGGGAAACGTTATCTCCTAATAAAACAAAATGAAAGCGTAGACATAAAGAAAAAGTTCGATGTGACATGATGGCAGATGTTACAAAAAGCAAACTCGACTGCATGGAATTTTGCCCAGTTAATCAGCCAGAACCCATTAGACTAGATTTGGCTGATTTCATTTTTGGAATATGCCCCATGGAACAACTATGCTGCCCGGTTACACACTTTTTTCCAAATATCAACACAATTTTATTTAATTTTTTTCTCTCACCTTTGATTCCCCTTCTCCTAAAACATTCACCATCACCTCCATCACAGTCTCATGCATCCCCAGTGCTCTCATTAAGTTGGGATGTTGGTAGAAAACTTTATTATTCATGATGTCTCTGGATGTAAAAACACAGAATATTCACGAAAGCTGTAAAGAATACATTCCACACTTCGGAGGATATGACGTAACCAGTATCCAGAGAAGCTAACAATAATTAAGATGTCACAGAAGATGCAACCCTCCTCCTACCCAAGTCTCCTGATCATCATCTTCTCCTCTTCTCTCCCCATGCGGACGCTGAGGAGAGAGCGGATTTGGCCGAGGGAGGAGAGGAGAGTCATTGTGTCTTCCACCGAGGCCTGGCTGATTGTGTAGGTCCTGCTGAGCGGTCCCGCCATTTGACCCCAGAGACCCTGGTACTGGCGGTGGAGCAATGAGAAGACAGCTCTGACCAGTTCAGGGTCCTCCATCTCACTCTCTTGGGTCCAGCGAACCATCGTCTCAGAAATGAGCTTTTTGAGGGACTCTGGAGAAGATCCAGCGGGTAAAGTAATAGAAGATAGAATCGAATTACCCTTGTGTTGAAAGCAAGGTGAGTTGGGATGTAGATGTAGATGTAGATTGAGAAATAGATACACTTACTGCCACTCTGCGGTTTACACTCTTCTTCTACAGGCGACTTCCTCACTCCCAAGCCTCTCGCCACTAGACTGAGAAACCAATCTTTCACAGACATCTCAGCCTCCTCTTCCAGCTCTGAGTCGACATCCAGTTCAATGCCTGCACGACACCAGCAAATCAAGCAGTGACTTCCTCAGCGGTAATTGTGGTGAGTACCCTCCTCCAAGCTTATTAATAGTTTTCTGAATAAATATATATTGATTTAATTTCTTGAATCAATTTAAAGAGGACCGTGTGCAGCTCAAACATACATGTCCCTGTATGATTCACGGTACCAGATTATAGCTACCAGCCTATTTGCACTTCTAGTCCCTCGGCAGGTAACACACAAGATATGCAATATAACCCGACTCACAACAGCACAAATGTATGCCTGTCAGATAAAAGCAAGTCATCAAAACCAGGAGAAGAAGGAGAATATTAAATTCAGTAAGTGCAAAGCTGAGCAACTTTAAGACATCTTTTAAAGTTGGTTTCAAAAGTGCTGATTGAGCTGCAGCCCCTCACATCGTCAGATAGGCTGATTCGATCTGATTGATTTATGGGTGTTACAGAAAAAAGCAGCAGAGTGCTGACATGAGACAGCACGACCTCGTATAGGAGATATTCTTGAAGATCTCAGAGGGTTTATTGAGCGAGTGCACACAAAGCAATGTGGTGGAAGAGGGGCTCTTTTATAAATCAGACTCAAAGATAATACAGTGTTCCGACCACAGTGTGTGTTCAGGAGCCGATGGAAGTCCAGCAGGAGCTGTTGGGTTTCCACAGGACACGGACAAGTCTCCTGCTGCTCATCCTCTCTGAAGCTCAGCAGCATGTTGATCTGAACACAGATAAACAGATGACACAAACATATCGGGGGTTCTAATCCTCTGACATTTCCCGATCTGATTTCAGCCTATCGGACCTGCTCCTGTGGAGGTGAGCGGAACTCCTTGGTCTTGCGGGCAGTGAGGGCGGCCGACATGTTGAGCGCCTGCATGACCTGGTTGTAGCGATAGCGCTGGTTCTCCTGAAGCCGCCCGGCAAAGTTGTCAGAGAAGGCGACCGCAGCTTCCACCCTGTGACGCACCTGGCTGTCACACAGGTAGGACAGAAGATGGCAGAGCTGGGGAGAGAAAGGCTTTATGCTTTATTTTAAACCACTCGTGAGACAGTGACAACACAACTGAAGCTCATCCCAAATTACATCCAATGTGAGAAATCTTCTTATTGGTTCACCTCAAGCTTGACAGCTTCTGGAAGCTTCATCTGAAGAAGTCCCTGTGTGGGAGTGTCGTTTTCCTTCTCGCTAACCCCTTTCCATTCCTTTTCATTATCATCATTCACATCTTCTTCCTCTTTCCCTTCAGTGGATTCAACATCTAGGGAGAAGACTGCAGGTTCTATCAGTCTCAGAACTTTACAGAGATCTTCATCCCCAAATACACCCATTACCAGCAGGGTATAGAAGAGTCTAATTAGGGGAACCAGCAGAAGCTCAATGCTGCCTCCTACAGGATCCCTCACACCCTGACCCACGGCCCACACCCCCGCAGTCAGCATCTCCCCAGTGAGACTCTTTAATATGTCCAGAGGGATTTCTGGGCTGTCTGTGCAGACGCTTTCAACTGCATCATCTGTTTCCATCCCGACACTCCTCACAAAACAAGGGCTGGAGAAGTGCATCTGTGGTTTAAGGGATGTGCTAAGACGAGAGCATGGAATTCGTTCTGGAGGTGGACCACCCCCCCTGTTCACACTATCAGGATAAAGAGTGATTTGTCTGGTCTGGTCCGTCATAGGCACAATGTATTCGTGGTTCATCATGAGGAATGCTGTGCTGTGGCTGCTGAGGTGGACCTAAGCAACAAGAAAATGTATATTTATTTATTTATACTAAGAAGATTTCTTATCCTGTAGTCACTAATCAAATTAACATGAACTCCAATAAGCAATCACCTGAATAAGGAGCTGGTAGAATGCGGCGCGGAGTGGTCCTGGGAGTTGGGGATTCTGAATGGCATGAAGGACCTGGGACTGATCCACGTGACTGCAGAGGACATGGCAAACTCTGGTGTTTCCCAGGGCGCATAAAGAGCAGTAGAGGAGCAGGGTGTGGTGGTGAAAGGTCAAGAGATCATCAAGTTCGGACAACTCCAAAATGTCGACACACCTAAATGTATATATCATAAAAAAAGAAAAAAACGGTATTGTCAATGTCAGTGTTATTGCTCAATCAAGAACTAATTAAAACTCAAAAGATGTTTTAGATTATAGCATTAGCAAAGTTTAGATCTGCTCTTTGACCTGTTTTCATCAGGGATCTGAAGGGTCATGACTTGCTGAGGCTCAGAGCACTGGACTCTCCAGCCATGGTGCTCATCTGGCCGATCAACCAACACCTGTAATGCGTGCTCTGGGACTCTGGTCCACGAAACTGGGCTGAGATACTGGACCTGAAACCTTGGAGGACACTGAGCAGTGGTATTTCTTCTTTGGCTGCGAAGCAAACCTGCCGACAGGGGCATCACATTCTGGACCAAGAGAAAGATAAATAAAAGTAATGTTATATCAGACCATCAAAAGTTTTATAAAAGAAGAAACCTCTCACAACTGCACTGTTCACTGATTTGAGCTACAACCTGATAAACTACAGATCCATTCTTTCAACAACATGTCGCTTTTTTTTATGTATCACAATGTTCCTCTAACATATTTGACATGATTGATAATGAAAACTTCCTTTACCTTTACACGTCCCAATTCAAACTGAAACATGTTGCCCGTGGTTGGTTTGACAAAAACAGCAGGAAACAGCTTGGTACGGGCTTCCACCTGATCAACAGTTAAACCTTAAGTTTAGTAATACAATGCAACATATTAAACATTGTTTCCTTTAGATAATGAGGTAAGTTATTCTGCCAATCAGAAATATTCCTGTGTGACCTACTTGGTAGAACGCTGACATCTCCACTCCACTGGAGGTGAAGGTGAGCAGCCCAGTGGCTGTGTCAATCAAACAGCCAATTTCTAACCCTGTACTTCTTCGACTCTGAGACAAGCCTGTAGCTTCTCCAGCGCACAGCATGTAACAATTACAGCGCTTCACACTGTGGACAAGGAGAGGGACACTATCATTAATTTGTTTATACAATATAGACTACAAAGGATATCATGGCAATTATCAGCTATATCTAAAATGCATTTAATTTAAGTATTTAAATTCTTGGTGAAAACCATCCATAGTAAAAATGTTATGTCTTAATACACACTGACCTTTCCTGGACTTTGCCGCTGTCGTCTCCGAGGGTGACAGTCACGGCGTGGACATAGTCGGTGTCAAATGTCATGTCATGCTGATGAAAGTCAGAGGTCACCCAGCCTACCCACACATTGAACGGCTCCTGGCCAGGAAGAACCCTCACTGAGTAGTAATACTGAAACCCAGAGGTCAGCTGGTGTCAGTGTTTGGTATTTGCATTGTGTATTCTACATTATCATAATGTGGCAGGTGATTATCTAGCAGCGCTGCACAAGCCCTGCAGCACAATTTGTATCACTTCACTGGATTCTAAGGCAGCAGGGCGCCTAAACACATTAAGACTTTATCGTCATTATTTCTTGCTAATTACAGGTCATTTAAATATTACAGTTTAAAAACATTGGTTTTTGTTGTCAGTGCAGATTTTATTATGTATGTTCTGTGGTTATCTGGTTCAGATGGGATGAAATAATGACCCTTACTCTGGAGCTCTGGATGAGGTGACCATGGTCATCTTTGTCAACAACCACATCTTCAAGGAGCCGTGCAGACGAGTTGCTGCTGACTAGGCCTGGTTTCGTTTTCTTCAACATGAACCTTACAGAGCAGAAACACACATTAATGAGCAGCACAATGAAATTTGCAGATTAATAATGACTGTAGTGACACAATAGCCTGTTTGCATCTCCTTGCCACTTGTAACAACTTGAATTTTTTCGGTTTTCGGTTTTATTTAATTTTGCAATTATAGAAAAACAAACAATACACGAAATACATTAAATCATACATCTCTGCCAAAACTAACAACTCAAACTAAGGTTTGTGCTTCTAAGCTAATACTTCTATATTCCAAATTATACTCATCTCAGTACACATAGTATGTTCCTAATTTCAGCTCTCGACAATCTACCGTTGTTTCAATCTTGATGTTTTCTCCTGGCTATGATCCTTATGGTTGAGCTCATCTCTCGAGCCGGCGAAACCGTGAGCTGACTTCATCAGCACTTCAAAGTCAGAGTCCAATTCCTCCTGCTCTTTCCGTCCTAAAAAAGAACAATGAACATTAATTACAGCAAGGCCTGGGGGAGCTTAAACTGAGCAGCTCACCAAGCTCATAATGTAAGAATATCAGCAATCTGGATAAATGGAAGCAACGGCTATCTAGATCTCATTTATAATTTTGTAAAATGTTCTTCTTGTGACAGGTCGGTTATTTGTACAAGCCACAGCACTAATGACGTCATTTGTTTTCTGTGTTTTTTGGCAAACCGAGCACTTCCTCTATGAACTGTATATGATGCTGTAATACCATCTTAACCTGGAGAGAGAGAGTTGGAGGCCGAGGGAAGCAGCCCCGCTGCAGGGCTGGTGAGGACATCAGCACATTCAACAGACATGCTGAGCCGGTAAAAGCCCATCTCACTGCCTCCGCTGTGGTGAGCAAACAACCGCTGAGCGACCCTCAGGCTGGACAAGGACTCCGTTGAGCCGCTGATTTTAGTGACCTTGAGTAAGATTTGAACAAGATTTTTCAGGATCAGTGTGAGTTGACCAGTTCTATAAGCAGCCATGCAAAGGACAAAACACCTGTTAACATATAAAGGTGAGAAAGTCTATCAACTGCATAAACTAACCTGGAGACTGTGATCATCAGGTGGTATGGAGGAAAACTGAGGCTGTTTCCAACTCATCCACAGAGCTGGATCTCTGGCCATGTTGACAGCAAAGGGCTCAAAGCCTTCCTGCTGACCACACACTGTGAAGTACTGCAGAGAGGCCACGTGGCGACCCAGGTTCAGCCTCCCCACCTGGTTCACCCCGACACTGACCACGGGCAACAGGCCTAAGAAATATGTGGAGAGACAAAATGAAAATCTTTAATATACTGTATGAACAGTACAGTGTAAATAGAAATCTTTGTTGTGGTTTATTATCTTTCAGTCAATAGAAAGTCAAAAGCTCCTCCAGACCGTCGCTGAAATCGATGTCTTTGGCAGCCAGCTCTGATCCTCTGTCATTAAACAGCACCTCCCCGTTGAGCGTGACCAGCATGGTGCGTTCAGCCATGTCCACCAAACAACCCACCACGTCCCCTCTCTGCCACGGACGTCCCAGGGGCTCACCACCCTGGTGGTACCACTGAGCCTGAAAGCAACAGGAGGAGAATTTTGTCTGAAATAGGAATCACCACGGCTCAGAATGAGGTAAAGAGAGAAGGAAGAAGGAGGATCAGAGTCAGCCCGGCAGATTAATGAGAGCTGTGCGCCAGTGAGCTTTTTCCTATAAACCTCATATTTTATTTTATAATGGTGAATGGCTTTGATCACGATCATTGTTGAATCAGGGTTTGCTTAATTAAATGTCTGATGTAACTAAGTTCTGTCTGCTCTACTAAAATCCTCCTCTCGCTTTACCAATGATCACATAACCAGTATTTGAACAGATTAAGACTTTTATTTCAAAGATATTTGATTTCATTATGCCAGAGAAAACACACATTTGAAGTCTAACTATGATCTGTGTTGTTTCAACAAGTTCTCTGGTCTTATTGCTGTGTTCAGAGCTGTAAACCTTAAATATCTCACCTCACATCCATCAAAGACGTATGCCTGGTCATCTGAGCCGAGCTCTTTATCAGGGATACAGCCTGGTCTGGCCCAGCCCACTCTCATACTCCCTGGAGTCAATATTTCAAATTCATAATACCACTTCCCCTGAGTCACAGCGCATGATTTATCTGGTCTGAACACTGTGCACTTCTCAGCTGAGGAGAGACAAGCGTTTGATAATGTGCCTGTAAACACAACAACAGAGAAAATATGGTGATGTGCAAAAATAAGCGATTTGCATTCAAGCCCCATTAAACAGAACTTTTACTTTGCATGACAATGTTCACAGAAGTTGCAGAGTGTCAAATGATATACAAAGTTTTACTCAATAAAAAAAGAGAGCTGCAACTTGAATTGTAATATCTTGAGCTGGTTACAATAAATAAGGGGGTATTGACTGAGCTATAACTAGTAACAGGACTAAGTTACATACCCCGTTCTTGGTTGATGGGCTCCAGGCTGTAACCGTAGGCCAGTAGAGTACACACTGCCTCTCTGACACTCTCTCGGCCCATTCTCCTGCTCCTTTCATCAAGCAGGCTGTAAGGCACCAGGTATGGACTCCGCTTGGCTTTCACATCCTGGTAACACACATGCAAAGAGCAATACGGGTCAACTATACATGTCAGCAAACAGTAACCCGGGAATACTTTTGTTCTTTTACACGAGCAGTAGCCATATTTGGAGAAGCAGGGGTTGACCCTGAGTCAAAGCTCAAGGACACTGCACACCCACATACACCTGTAACCCATTGGACAGCAAGGTTTTACTTTAAGAAAGACTATTACACAAACATCATGTGGTACTGAAATGATTGAGATGATAAACTCCTGAGGAAAAAGTTTGAGAGAAGATTTTGCCTGATGATATTAGAGGATACAGATTTGAGACATCTCTGCATTAGCTTCAATTTCCTGACCCGGAGTCTATGTCCATTTTCATTCAAGGTCTATAGACAACATGCAATATTATGAATGAAAAAATATTGTTCCTCCTCAGCGGGGTCTGGTCAATGCAATAATACAGAACAGAAACCTGCTGGGCTCCGTAGGTCCATCCATGTTTGATGCGCTCTCTGGCCCAGACATTGTGATCGTTCTCTGCCAGCAGGTTAGCCACTTCCTCGTGGGCTGGACTCAGAGAAACCTGTCTCAAGTCAACTGGGGCAGGTCGATAGCCACTGGGCTGTTCATATCTGAGAAACATAAAATAAAAGAATGACCAGATGGCTCTGATGTTGTTGCCCTTTAGCAATATTTGTGGCTACAAACTAAATGCAATTAAACATAATGATATTTACATACTTGGTGGCTAGTCTCATGTATTTGACTCTGTCTGCCGCACGGTCATCAGTCAAACCAACGTGAAATCCGAGAGCAAGCAGAGTCCTTCAGTTCGGAAATATACAGAAACACTGATTACAAAACTGGTACATATTTATAAATTTTGTTCAACAAATTAATTAAATTAGACATGAGTTTGTTTCTTTTGTATGATATTGGTCATAGATTTCACCTGAGGGTGTCCTGAGCCACCTGAACGTTCTGGTTCCTCTCCTGCTCTGGCAGCTTGGAGAACTCCACCAAACATGGATCATGCCTCTTACTCTCATCTTTCACCTGTTTGACAAAAGCTCATAGTTTTCACACTGTACATAGGGGTTTAAATAATAATTAATTTGATGCATGCATGATTAAATAATGCCAGCATATACGCTTCTATTTCCTCACAGGTCCATTTGTCCATCCAAGGTCAATCTTGTCGATAACCCAGAGCTCATGGATGTTCTCAGCCATTTTTTCCCGGATATCCTCAAGTTGTGAGGGCAGTGCCACCTGTTCATTGGAAAGATCCATTTAAAATTGGATGTAAATATTCAAAATATTTGTATCAGAATTTTTTTTAATCTGAAATCTTAAAATAAGAACATAAATTAGCAATTTATCTTCGCAAAATATGGGGAAATAAAAATCTGTTTGATTTGACTGCTTTCTTTTACCTTGCTGATGTCTACTGGTGTGGGAGTGAAGGTAACTGGAGTGACAGGTACTAATGGGCCGATGAGCTCTTGTTTTCCTTCTCCGAGATCCCAGATGTATTTCTGACATGGTTCTACCTTCAGCTTGACTCTCGGGAGCAGAGCCTCCGAGCATGGAGCAAAACCTGGTGGTGGCAGGAAGCGAAACTCTCCATGTCTTCCGCCTAACAGAAAACGAACCCTGGTGTCGAGAAATAGGACATGGCATGAGTTTAAAAACATAAACATAAACTCTCAAAATTAACTTGAGAGAAACCAAAAGGGTTATCGTGTCTCCTCTACTCACTTGATTCCAGCAGAGAAGCTGACCACAGGGTGAAGGAGGCCGTCGACACTGAAGTTCTCCAACATGCCCTGCACAGGCAGCCCGTTGACCCGGAAAGAGATGCAGCGAGTGCCGAGGTCCAGGCAGCAGCTGACCACATCGTCGCTTCTCAGCAAGTGGGGGAAAGGTGAGCTCACCCTGCGGCCCACGCAGCCTAAAATTCAGTGAACATAGTTGCTTAAGTCATCCATGTTTTATTAAATGTTATCTCCCAGTACTTTAAAATACAAGAATGTGAATACAATGCATGAATGCACCCAGCGATTTTAACATCGGAGGCTCATATTCATTCTAGCAGAATCTGACATAAATCATCCTGACAGGACACTTCTAAATTGCCAATATGGAATCAGTCCACTTTGTATTCACTGTTGTTTACCCAGACTAGACACAACTAAAAGGGCAGCAAGTCTGTTCATCGTCAATTTACACGGACACATCTTTGTCGTAATCAAAAGTTTGGCAGCCGCGGCAAACTCAAGATTTACTGCGGCTGATGATGATTTATTATCGTCTCTGTTCAGTCTCGAGGAACAAACAGTAACATGTCCCCGGCTCGCCCTGAATAATGAAGTGTTGCTCCACAATGGGGGTCACTGAAATGTCAAATTGTTTCTACAAGATAATTAAGAAGAATCCATTTTAACTGAATTTCTCTTTGGTTCGGTTTAATCAAGCATGGTAAAATCCCATATAATCCTTTTATGGCACTAAATAAAAAGCAATGATAGGATTTTTAATTTGAACCATCTCTAAAAATGGATGTTTGGAAAGATATACACAAGTCTTCATATTTTCTCGACTTGGCTGTAAATCAATTTTAGATCAGAGATTACGAATTAAACTTTAAAAATAGGTCATGTTGAATTTTCTGTCTTTCTTTTTAATCTCCCTGTGGAGGTGATGTCACCAACCTACATTTCAATCATATCTTTATTCAGATAACGACTCAAGACTGAAATATGGTTATTCATGCATTCATTCAGTGAGCAGCATCCCTAGAAGCAATTCTACTGAACTACTGACTACTGTGTCTCATCCTCACCCGACCAGAGCTGAAGCCCATCAAAGCCATACGAGCAGAGGTCGTCTCCCACCCCGTTGCCCCCCCAGCCTTCTCCTCCTGTGGGCCTGGGGTGGTAGCCCTCCGAGCATGCCCAGCCCACACGCAGATGAGTGGGCTCAGGTGTGAGGAACGGGTCCACGTGGTCCACAACCAGCTCGTAGTACCACCGTCGATGCTGCGCTGAATCATCCCCCAGTGCCAGGAAGATGTTCGGTCTCATGCTGTGAAGATTGAAGTCCACAGGAGGTAGAGAAATATGGAAGAAAACTCAGATGATGGTGGAGCCTTTCATAGTTAGAAGTTATAGTTTATAGTTTTACTTGGTTTGTTATTACAGACCCACTAACTGGGATTCTCTACCACTTGACCTGAGGGTTGCTGCAAGTAATGTCAGCAGATTAAAAACACCAATTATTGCAAGCTTTTAATAAGCCTGTAATTAAAGAGTACCCATCCATTTTATGTACTGCTCTCCTCCATTTAATGTATTGCTGAATCAATCACTCTCCTTTTTTAGTAACTATTCTATATGTTTTAGCATTCTCCACTTTTAATGTTTGTTATCCTTTCCGTTTTAATTTAATTTAAATGTTTCACTGCTCAGACACTTCACATAGGATGATAAAAGAAAATATCCATAAATGTAAGACTTACATCATAATCTTCACAGTCATGCATGAACATTGAATTCAATTGTACAGCCATATAATACTAGTAGCTCATTTTTACCATACTGCTCAGTGTAGGATCACACACTGCTATTCCCTTATTCTGGGAATTTGGTGCAGCCCACAGAGACCATAACTCAACTTCGATGAGCACATCACATTTCATTGGTATAAATATATAAACCAAACACAGAGCAGGCATTTTGTTGGAGGTTGACCTTCCACTGCTGGTGCTGAAACTAAATTACCAGAGAAGATTTAGAATCAGAGCATGAGAAGCAATAACACGAAAAAGGTTTGTGGACGGGAAAATCTGCAATATGTTGCTCGAATTAAATCAGGACAGAGATGACATCTGGAGAATAAATGCTAGTTCATGTAATGACTTCAACCTTGCCCTTGACAGAGCTCTCAGGACATATGAGACATTAGGACCGAAGAGGTAGGGTGGGGGGGTTGAGAGACAGGGAAAAGGACACAGAGCGAAAAATATGACTTTGTTAAGATGATGTTAGAGATTGGATAATAATAGATAAGAAAGCTAGATACAGACAAGGAGAAATATGTAAGAGGGGAATCTGAAAGGACTGGGCAAAAATGTGGTAGGGTAAGGAAGAGAAAATGGAAATGAGAGGGAAAACCGATGAGATGTATGAAAGCAGAGGTACTAATGAGACATTTAGTTGGACAAGAAGTAAGAGTGATAGCATGAGTAATGGCTAGAGGAGGAAGAGAGAACTGGGGATTGGACTGAGCAGGTGTTTGGAATATGAGACAAAATAAGCTATAAGGCCTGAGGAGCAAAATGGGCTGTTGATAGAGGAAAGAGTGATAAAAGAAGGCAGCTGCTGTGGACGACAGGGCAGATTGAGTGCAAAAACAACACAAGCTCAAAGGAAAAGGAAAATGGAAACTGCTTCGCACAGTGGCCCCAAATATTGAGAGACAGAAGAAGAAGATCAAATATGATAGAAATGACAAAAAAATGGCCAAAGATGAGTCACAGCACCTTATAGCCTCTAACCTTTCCACAGTCTCATTGGATACGGCTGAGATAAAGACATGTGAGCTCTGACTTCAACATTAGTGGTTTGACCTCTTCAGACAAAAATAATTTGTGCAGCTAATTAAGAGGCGACACTGAAGGAGACAAGTAATTCTTCAATTAACTCAAGTCCACCGGAGAAAGAGCAGAGTGCTCTACTGTGGAGAAAGATAAAGTGTATCTCGTATCAAGGATGTGTACAGCAGAGCAGAATGGAAAACTTCAAGGACACAAAAGCCTGCAGCAGTGCGATCTCTACAGTTAACTAAACAAATCGAATAGAAAGCACAAGAGGGGACAAGAGGGAAAAGAAACACTCATTAAATGATTCTCCAAGAGTGAATACAAAATGTAGGACAGATTATGGGAAGATATTCTCCTTCCAGCACTTGATTTCTGAGCTTGGATATTATTTTTAAGATGTTTAGATATAAATTTGTGTGACGTTTGTGTGTCTGAAATGTAAAAGAGACAAACAGCAGAGGAAAAAGACCAAAAACACTGAATAAGAAAAGAATGAGACAGAATGGAAGAGAGAAGAATAACTTAAAAAGAAAAGAAGGAGAAGGTATTCTCGATCGTACCTGATGACCTGATTAACCAGACGTGTTTGGAGCAGCGAGTCTCTGTCTGGCAGCAGGCTGTCGCAGATGTGGTTCTGATTGGACCGCACCGCCACCCCGTTGCACACACACAGAGAGCGTAGCACCTCTAGAACCTGGAAAGCAACCTGTCAACACCCCATCAAGCAGCGGCTCCATAAACACGTGGAAATGATCCCACATTAGGGGGAAAAGTTCAACAACCGCGACTGAGGCTGCAATCGGCTTTTCTTTGCTTTTGTATTTCCTCACACAAAGAAACGTATTTGGACGAGCTGCAGCTTTTCAGCCAATGAACCCAAATGTAGCATGAACATATTGATAATATATTATATTTTGGCTTCCAGTATTGATAAAGCTTATACTATTTTAAAATCAAAGTCAAATACTAAATATACTACCTTATGGTTGCATCCATGCTTGTCAAGAAAAGAGATGATGGATTGAATGTGTCCTTCTTTGATGACATTGAGTGCTTCAGGACTTTCCACTAGGATACAGTGCAGAACCTCCAAGACTCCTGTACATGACAGTTTGTAATTGCTCATTAATATGCGGAAGATACTTTGCAGTGCAGCCTTTAATATCACGAGTGCTTGCTATGATGCTGAGATAAGATAAATTCTGACTTAATATGCAGCAGATAACATTAAACACCGGGAATATTTCACCATTTAAAACGTGGCCCTCAACGTTGACATTCATTATCTAATAGGTTTATCTGCGAGTCTACGTAAATATGTGTTCTTAAAATAAGGCAAAAAGGGTCTTGTGAGGTCACAAAATCTATGACCTCCAAATTTGATTCAGGTCATCCTTGAGTCCAAGTAAATGTTTGTGTCAGGTGTAATAAAATTCCCAGCAGGTGTCGCTAGTATGTCACATTCACATTCAAGGGACAGACAGATGGACGACAGACAAACCAAAAAACTTCGGCTGCTGCACGGAGACATATTGATACCCAAGGATGTGGTAATTTGTGAATATTTTGCAAGTGAAAATAGAATAAGTACAAGTTCAACCAACCAGAGGAGGCCTCCAGTCGGTCTAGTCGGCTAATCAGCCAGTCCAGAGAACATGAGAAATGTGCACAGTTTACACGGTTTCCCTGGATCAAAGCAGCTGGAGAGAGAAAGAGAAGCGAGTGTGAGGAGGAGGCTCAGGATTCATCGATCCATGTATTTTATGCAAAATGACAGAGTGTATAAACCACATTTCAACAATTTATCACTTTAAATTGATATTTTTAGCAAAATGCATATGAATGCTCAGTAAATATTACAGAGAAAACATTTGTATCTGTAGATAATAAATGTTGTGGGCTCAGTTCTGCAGATGACAAGGTGTCTATACTAGATGTGTGTTCATTCTCACCCAGTAGCTCATAGAAGCGGTTGAGGATTGTCTCCCATTCTTCTCCCATCTCACCCTGAGCAGACTCAGCAAAATCAGAAGCGCTGCTGTACTGGTGTAGACGATCAATACAATCTAGCACAAGAGCTATCACCCCCTGAGAAGATACAGGGGTACACGTATGAAACACTGTCAAACGAATAAAATATAGGTCAAGTTGAAACTATCACACATGTAGTTACCTCTTCTTGAAACATGTTTTGCCGATTCTTTAGAGCTGCCATGCTGTTCTGTTTAGCTTCATGGCCAAGCCCCTCCAGAGGTTGGAAGTACTTTATTAGATCCTGCAGACTGCACATCACCATCTCTGTCGGCATGCTGACAGATGACAGGTGTCCTTGCTGACTGAAGCCATCCACTTTCCTACAGCAGATGTGCATGAGGAATACAACAATAGTATATTTCACAGACCTGATTAGTTTCCAGCCTGGACTCAAACTACCAGACCTTTAAATCTTCTCGTGGTAAAGCAGGCCTGGATTTGAAAACCATCAACTATGACTTATGCTCTGGGCTGCTTATCGGAATCAACGGTGGAGAGTGATGCATGTTACACAGACTGGAAAGTTATGGGAGGCAAATGTATGATTCTGATGTATTCTAGTTTTTTATACAGAGAGAAAATAGAAAGTTTGAGAAATGTTCAGAGCCTCAAGTGATTCCATATCTCAGAGTTTTCTCCCAGTTAATTATGCAAGAACCACTTTTTAAAAGCATGGGAGGAATCCCATGGTATTCTTCAAAATTTCTTAGGGTATCGCTGTGGTTCTGTGTACGACAAGAAAATCCTTAAGGCATTCCAATTCTGCTGAAGTCTGCATTTGTGTGTGTGTGCGTGTGCTATTATCCGTATTAAACATCAGCCTATACAATATAAACCTTTACCAATTTATCTGTAATAGGCCAATATTGGTCTGGCTGATATATCACTGTCGCTGTACCAAATATCTGAGGGTGTAATTACACGGACCATCACCTGATAAAGCGGCTGAAGAGGAGAGTAGCACTCCGGACGAGTCTGGCCGAGTGAGATTCTTCCCTCTGAGAACGAGACAGCGTCAGCCCGTCGTCCATGTGACCCTCGCTGTGCAAAATGGCCTGGAAGCACAACATTTGCAATTATTTTCTATTGATTGTTTATCCCCCCACTTTCCATATATTAAAAGTGTGATTCAGTGTATTTTCACATTCAATATTCATTATAGACGGAATATAGAATGAGCCTCGTGCCTTTGCTGAATCAATGAATTCTACACATTTACCTTTCGCTGAGTTCCTCCCATGCGAGACGACTTTGCATCAGTGGTTTGGTAGGTGAGCCAGAGCCCAGAGTGGACATGCTGAACGTAACATATGGAATCGCCATACTTGATCTCCGGGGTCCCCATGCCGTCGACATTAGTCCTTCCGCCAGTGTCAAGCTTCTCCTACAGGGACAAATCTATTATCACATTTATCCCAAACGAATGTGTCCCTGTGAAATAAAAAGGAACACTCCATACTAATGACCTTCAGTAATCCAGTCGTTTCATAATCGTTTCAGAAAATGAATTGATCTTAACAGTCTCATGTGACCCCTGACCTTTGAGGAACGGAAGCAGAAGGAGGTCGTGTTGATGTCGGCTTTTTCCCGATCAACCAGGTAAAGGCCCTTTTCCTCCGTCAGACCCAGATACCTCCCGGTGGTCACATGGCACAGTCTGAAAGGCTGCCCCCAGCATGTATGCCTCCCGCTCCACCTGAGGAATATCAAGGACTTTGTGTTATGCTGTTGTTGTTGTTATTCTCGTTGCTGCATTCTTTTCCAGGAAATTGAACTGTCTGCTACAATTACGCTGTCTGCTGAATAGAATTGTCTGCTACATTTAGTTGTTTGCCTCTTTAGTGTTGACATGGCAGGGGAGCAAGCAGGGGACACACAACCCTAATTCTGTTCTGGGCCAGACAAACAGGGTTTCTCTGCTCAGCCAAAAACAGAAGAAACAAAAACTCCAGACCTTGAACTGGCAGTGACCATCAGCAGCTGGATATTAACTCCCTCTATGTTCTTGGCAATAATTTACTATATTCTCTTCTTTTGCAACAACAACAAATCTGATCTTTTTCATACAATTAAAAGCTTTGGTGTGAAGCAAAAAATTACTGCACTTGAGCAGATCATCAAATCCCATTTATACTTACACAACACGCAGAATCTCCAGCCTCCAGAGCGAGCAGGCTTGGCTGGAGACGGATCCAACCTCATAATGCATCATCCTGCATTGAGAAAAACGGATATGACAGATGGAACAAAAGGATGTTTCTGGTGGACACGAGAGGTGATTAGTATTTTCAAGTAACCGACCTTTGCAGCTCCTCTCCCTGCCCTGTGGAGGGAACTGTCAGACAGGCGTCACTGTGCCTGTGGAGCAGCCTCAACGTGTCGCCCCCCTTCAGGTACCCTAGTGTTAGGATAAGAGACATGGGAAGAGTTTTCTCCAGAAATAGCAGACTGGGTATTGTTCACTTTCATGGTTGGCAAAGCTCTTTCAATGACCGTCGCCAACATCAGTTTGAAAAACAGAGGGAGACGCCAATCACATTTCTTGGACACAGGTATTAATTGGATCATACTGTTTTGGGCATTGATCATTTGTTATTCGGTATGCTTAGAGAACAAAAGAAAAGATGATAAAAGTAACTTGCCTTGAGCAACTCCACCTCCAGAGCAGATTGGAGCCACACTCCAGAGAGTCTGCTGGAAGGCTGCATCAACAATCAGGCTGTCACTCAAGCTTCTGTTGTCAAAAGCAGTGCCAAAGGACATGTGCTGGTAGGAAACAAAACGTTAAGGGAGAGAAAAATCAGCTCATCAACATTAAAAAGAGCTTGATTTTTCTACAATGATAGTTATGCTAATCAACTATTCAGAGAAGACAGATTGCAAACTACGGAGTGAAGTCAGAGGAAATGATAATTTTTGGATCAAAAGAAAGATAGAGGGAGCAGACAAGTGGAAAAATGAAACAGACATTCAATGTATCAACTTCAAATGCTAAGTAAGTGATCTTTTATTATTTCTTTAAGCAGATCTGAGATATTCTTATCTGATTTTCTGTCAACTCACAATAAAAGAACGTCACTCCTTTGCGTACTCACCAGATACCTCTCTGAGGACACATTGACCAGTATGAGGTCATCTCCAACACGCACCTTCTCACCCTCTGACCTCTGCCTAGATGCTGGGTGGACGGTCCACCAACACGCCTCACCTGATCCACACACACAGGAAATAGACATGAAGGATTTGTTTTTTGAATCTGAAATCTTTACTTACATACAGATTAATTTCCATCTGTTACAAAGATCTGACAGCAAATACCTGCTTTATCCTCCTGCAGACCAACATCAAAAGCCAGTTTGTCACTTGAAGACTGAGATGAGGACAAGCAGCTTAGATACTGGGAGTAAAAAAAACAACACACATATTTTTCAGCGATCATGTGAAGAAATGTTTGGATAAAAGCTAATAAAACTTTTGGGAATAAGACTGAAACCTGATTAATATGTGCATTGCATCAGGATGACTTACCATTCCACTGTAAAAGTGTAGGAACAACACTGCCTGGCCATAAAGAAGGGTGCGATGGTTTCCTCCAGCTCCCACCTGTAAAGTACAACTAAATGATGACGACTTGTTACTTTACGTTAATACTAGCTGTTCCTGTTTTATGTTTGCTCATTTGTCATTGTTATGTGTGTCATAAGACTAACTCTGTAGCAGAAGATGAATAAATACAGTTCAAATCCTCCTCAAATATATGCTCATTAAAAAGTGTACTCTTTATATAGTCAGTATATACTTCATCACTTAAACTACTATAGCTAAATTATTTAAGTAGCTGATATGAGGTCAGTTTAGTACCCCTTAAATTCCAGTTAATCATTCTGAACAAACATTCAGCATCGTGACATTGACAGAGTAGAAATCAATCAAATGTTTCAGGGAATATTAGGATGCATTAACCGAGAGATGAGAAGGAGAGACTCACCTCTGCAGCCGCGTGCTCGCTGTGGGCCAGCATCTCCTGCAGGGCTCGGACAGACAGACACTGGGCGAGGACAAAGCCACAGACAGACAAATCCGGGGGAACATTCTGAAATGAAAAGACGGTAGAGTTTGTGTCATTGAAGCAGCTTTTATATCTGGATTCTTGGCAATTGTTGTTCAGATTTTATAGACACTCACAAAATAAGTAATAAGTTATTCAAGAATAATAAAGTTTGATGATTAATGATGAATAAAACGCTCATGGTACAAAGGAAACGTGTGCAGGCATTGAGGTGGAGCCCTTTACCTTGCAGTTAGACGTGGACTCAAGTCTGCAAAGTCTGCTGCCAAATCCCTCCGCAGCCAGACAGAGCTTCACATGTTCCTCCTGGGAGGTGAAGGTGCTCTGCAAAACCAACTCATCTCCCTGAGAAAACACATACACAAGAGTTACAGATTCCTGTGAATGAAAAAAAGAAGCTAATCTCTATAGTGAGAATCAATGTAGTTGTCTTTGAAGGATAAGGCTGAGCGGATCAACTATAAGCCTCCATCTTGTAAAAAAAAAGGCAAAAAACCCTGATGCTGACTTGGTGCTCCCTCTAAAGTATACTCTGGTCAGCATTTATCTCAGGGTACACGCTAATATTAAGGCTGTATTTTCCCGCATGGTGATGCAATAAATACAAGTCTTGATCCTGTATACCAACCAACAAACATCTAAGACATAAATGAGAAAAACAGTACATGAAATTACATAAAAAAACAGCATACTGTATATAAAAAGAAGGTTTTAAATGTTGTAATTTAAGTATACTCAGGAAAGAGTGGCATGGTGTAGATATCAGAAAACAAGCTCTATCTCCACTGTAAAAGTATGCACTGTAAATCCCTCCCATCTAAACTTTATCATATCTGCATTTAAATGCCAATGGACCAAGACAACAGAATTAGGCTTTTAACATCTATTTAAAGAGCTTTAGAGAGGGACAACAGACATCTTGTCTCCAACGTCCAGCAAGGACTACCGACACCTCTCTCTACCCAGGCTGCATATCTCGACATTGGGTAGATATGGCACTGTCTGACCCCTGATTCACCCTCCTATCCACTCTCCATATCAGCAGCAGTACTCTGCAGTCAGTCAAAAACACGGCCCGACACAGCAGAGCAATCAGATGGTTGCAGGACTCAGCTCCTCTCCCAGGTACAAGTGAAAATTCTCTACACCACGAGACTTAATCCAAATGTCAAAAGCTCTGGGAAAGTGGAGATGCATGCTCATTCGTCCGGAACAGTCTTTCAAAAGGCTTGTTTGGAATTTGAAAACTGACGCTGGTGTGTAGTCCGCTCAGAGTCTCCCCCATTGTGTATTAAAGTGGAGGAGGATAAACTAGCCTCGAACAAAGACCACTTTCACTTTTGTGATGTTAAATACGGGCTTTCATTCACAAACACAGGTGTGGCTATAATGCTGCTATATGCTAACTAAACTGATCAAGGGACGAGATTCGACAGGATCACTGTGGCTTCCCGCCTCCACTGAACAATTTCCTAGGGGATACCTGGCATTAGATGTAATAATGTATGACAAAGATATCTGCAGTGTAATTGTATATTGTGGATTGATCTTTCAAAATGACTTCACCCGGGCATTGGGTCTGCAACACTGCACGTCTGAGGTATGTGTGTGTGTGGGTGTGTGTGTGTGTGTGTGTGTGTCTTGTATCGGCACCAGACACTTTCCCTTCTGTGACATGCCCTCGTCAGCGGACAAAGATAACAAGCTGTGAGAGGACAACTAACAAGTACAGAACAATGATATCATCCTCCAGTGAAGATGGAAAAAGCCATTTGTGGTTATTCTTTACTGTCACTGACTAAAAAAGAACAACGTGATGGTGACAGTGAAAAAATCCGATGCAAGTTGTGCACTGAAAGTAAAGCAGATTTGTAAATTCAATATTACTGGATCATTCATCTTACAAAGAAAATAGATGTTTTGAGTGTGTGCCATAAGATCACATTGTATTTTGATATATCCATGCTTACTGATATTAAATAAACTGTGATAAGTTGAAGATACTACTGAAAAAAAAACTGTTGATACATAAATATAATAGAAAATACCTCTTCAAAAATGCAGTTACTCAACAAACAAACTACTTCTATATCTTCATAACACTACTGGCTGTGGAAAATACATAAGAACATTTACTCCACTAAAGTATCCATGTGCACTTTTGAGTCACTTGAATATTTAAATTGCATGCTACTTTTTATAGGAAAACTTTGTCCTTGTCCAATAATTTACAGGTATAGTAACTGTTACTTTTTCAAGTCTAAAATTCTATGGTATTTTGACACAGTAGTATTGCTAGTACATGTATTAAGCTGCTTTAAAACTAAAATTATAATAATGATGGTCAATTGTAACTGAAAAACACTAACTCAAATACTGTATTTAAATACAAAATGGAGGTACTCATGCTTACAATTTTTGTATTGAGTATTTTAATTTCATGACAATTTAATTCTCCACTACAGTTCAAAGGGAAATATGATGTGCAGCAACTAAAACATTATATTGCTGCTTACACATGAACGCATGTAAATATAGTTATCTTAAGTATATAAGCTACATGGGTCATATTCTTATATTGTACTTTTATTTGTATTTTGTATATTTAAGGTTATGTAAATTACCTTTGCATGTAATGTGGGGTTTTTATGTAATGATTTAGCTAAATTAAAACATATTTAAGTCTTCTACCACTAATGTTTACTGTTGACATCTCTGCAGCCAGCTTTTGTATAAAAACATGTAGTTTTCTAGTGTGACCTATTTACATGTATTTCTTTTTATATCTCCAGAGCAAGTTTGAAAAGTGTCTGACTCACCGTGCGTAGAAAGTGGAATTCATCATCTCCAGAGTCGGACATTATTCAAACCTGAGCTAACAACATGAGAGCAGCTGTGGGAGGGGCAGGTGAAGCTGGAGGAGGCAGAGAGCATGACGGGTGACGTCAGTGTGTGGGCGGAGTCTGCTGATAACTTCCGGTGTCGTCTCCTGGCGCCATTTTCTTCCAAGTGAAGGATTAAAAGATGCTAGCATCCAGTGTTAGCGACAACCGAGCGTGGTAATCATGCTAGCATCCCCTGTTAGCGTCAACAGCTCACGGTAACACCCCTCCCTCTCTTTGCATTACTAGCCTCCATTATGTTTCCAGGGTTCCAGGCCCGTCATGTATTAGTTAACTTTTGAGTCAATTTATTTAAAGTAGCATTAACTAGCAATGTTAAAAAAACAGTAAGGTTTTGTCAGAACACCCTCAGATTTTTGCTATGTCACCAAGAGCTCTTCCAAAAGTGATTTAGAATATGTTTTGTTCGCTGTACAACAAAAATTATGTTTTTACCTCTTTCCCAAGTCGCCGCTTCATTTTCCTCACAGGTGTCCATTTACAATCTAAACAAAACGGCTGCTCTATGTTGTTTAGTTTCAGGAACAGCTTTTGTCTTCAATTTTCTTTTCATTCAGGTTGTTAAAAGAGAGGATTGTAGAAAAAATTTACTTACTGCAATTACCATAGATCAATTCAGCTTCCGATTTGGCAGAGGAGCACTGAGTGATTGTTTCTTTCTCTGCTATTCACCTGCAATGTTGTGAATGTATGACATAGCAAAATTGCTGTATTCTAGTTGTGAAAAAAGCTATTTGAATACTTTGTATTTTGTTTGGGGAAATTGGAGCGGCCATTGAAAAATAACTCCATTCCAACTTTATCATCTGGCCTCAGCCTTAATTCACACTGTGCATGCAAGGTTCCCTTTCTGCACGTTTCAGCTGACCAGCTGTGACTAAAAGACTGGGATTACAATAGAAATCGATAGTCTAAGAATGGGAAGTGGACCAATTTTTCCCAATATGACCAAATTACACAGTTCCACCTGGGACACATCTTGGACATTGTTCAAAAAGTCCATCATTCTATAATTCACCAAAACGTTCCACTTGTAAACAAAAGGTATGGAACTCTAATGAGCCAAGTACTTTCCCTGTCCATTTTGATTAGATGACCTTTTCTGTGTAGCACCCTCTCAATGTAATGGGCTGATAGCGCTGACATTTGCTGACCACATCCATTCCCCTCAAAGAAAGAAGCATTTTGAGTTTTACCATCCGAGAATTAAGTTTTTTAGCCCTGAGAGACAAATGCAGTGCAAAAGCTAAATCATTTACACATTTCTCTTCCCATCCTACAATTGAATATGACAGAGTGAAGGAATAATTGTAGCTTTGGAACATTTTAGAAACCACTCTTCTACTTTCCCCAAGTATAGAAAAATACATTTTTCATTAGTTTTGCTTGGCTCTCTGACCCAGCATACTGAAGTACTTCTTAAGTTTGTAAAATTATACATAAGCACCTCTGGCCCTACAAATGCAACTCACATAACCTATTTCACAGTCAAAGTATTTAGGCTATGTTTTATTGAACTGGTACCTGTTCAAGCCCCAACCTTAACCTACTGTATATGTTACCGTATATTTGTCCAATATGATGATACATTGCATCAAATACACACTTCAAGCATTGATTCAACAGGTTGAAACAAATTTTTCAGTGGAGTTGTTTAAATAAGTGTGAATTGGACACAAAGTACAAAGTCCAACTCACTGAATTGTTTGAACAGAGCCAGTAAATCCCTCAGGGTGTCTGAGTATCTTTATTTTCCTTCCAAAATAGAACAAACCAAAGTCTTCACCAAAAACCTCTTGGACCCATAGAGCTCAGTGGGTTTCTGCCGCAACAGTCATAATAGTAAAAATAAACTTTTCTTCTAAAGGGGGTTGTTTGCATCCTAATGGGGTATTCAATTATTAGTGTGCTCCAGTGCCTTCGGTTCAAGGTTGTGTGAAATAGCCAATGATTCTCTTTGCAGAAATTTCCATTACATTGATCATATTTATCTCTCTTGCATGGTGGGTGTGAAATCAAAAAACACCGAATGTTTGATTTATCATTTTCTTTAAGCACCTCACAGAAAGTATGTTTTAACAGTAATTTGTATTGTTTGTATAAAGTGTTATGATTATGAACACCGGCACATTAAGGTTAAATCAATGTCAATGTTTTGCATTTAAAATAGCTATATACTGTATGTATGACATGAAAGTAGAAGTATGTAAATTCGAATTTAAATACAATTCATCATTTTCAAATGGCAAATAACAAGTACAGTGAAGTGGAGCCAAAAAGTTTTTTTAATGTGGATAAATCAATGTACTTTTCTACCAACATAACAGGTCTTTCAACTGTGTCAACAAAAGAATGTTGGGAAATCACTTGACATTTTATTTATTTAGTTTTTATTATACTTATTTCTATATATATGCAAGCCTTCACATCTTTGCTGTTGCCTTCAAACAAAATTATCTTCAAAACTCATTTTTTAGTCTCTCGTGTTCTCTGCCAAAACATTTACTTTTGTTTTCAAGTGGTTTCCCACTTTACCCTTTGTTAGTACCATATATTTTAAGCCTTTTGGGAAATCCATTTTCGAATATTTATTGTTCGAAATTGCTTTTGCAAACTGAAATTCACTTTAAGCATCAGCTTTCACGGGGAGATTGTATTTCCAAAACAAAGTAACTACGAGGAAACATTAAAACAATACATGACAGGGTGACTTTTACATCTTATTTCCTCAAGTGATAAACTACCGAAACACCTTGATCATAAGTATTACCAAGTGATGTTCTTTTTTATTCCTCTGCATTGGCGACAGCATTGTTTCTCACAATATAATTTTATTCATTTGGGAGGCCGTCTTTTATCCAAGAGGATTTCAGAGTACCAAGACACTTGACAGAAAATCCATCAACAAAAACTCAGTTTGTCACAAACACATTTCATTCAACATATTTGATCCAACTTTCTTCTAGATTTCTTAATTTCATCAGGAGATGAAGGGGCCGGGGGCAGTTAGGTAAAGGGTCAGCGGGTTAAAGATTTAGTAGTTGGGGTTAAAGGTCGCTCTCTCCATAGAGCGCAGTGGAGAAGGCAGTGTAGTCCAGTGCCCCTGGTGGCACTCCCTGGCCGGTGTAAGGCGGCATCCTCATGATGCAGTACTCTGCTTGCTCTGGGGGAAGCTCTCTCCTCAGCTCCTCCACTAGTATGTAGGGCTGCGTAGTGGAGGGAAAATATGTTTCAGGCATGTTTTGCATAAAGTATAATGGTATAATGCATTTTATCCCTTAAGGTTATGATCAAAATGATAGCTCATAAATCAGCTTGGCACGGTCAGTTCTTGGAAATAATGACGTGAATAGATTAGTGTCACCTAAGAATATCATGCCAGCAAGCACATACCTTGTCAGTTGCCAGGATCCGGAAGGATGCCACAACCTGCTCAGCAGTGTCTGTGTCAGCGGTCTCTCTGGTCATAAAGTCAATGAAAGACTGGAAGGACACAAGTCCAGTACCACTGGGATCCACAAGTATCATTATACGGGCAAACTCAACTTCTCCCTGGCAAAGGAGCAAAGAATACAAGGAATGTTCGTACAAAACGTGTATAATACAGAAAACAGCCCCCCCCTCCATCCAACCACATATGAAATACCATACCAGGTCATATCCCATAGAGATGAGGCAAGCTCTGAAGTCATCGGTTTCCATCGCTCCATTCTTTTTCTACAGTTGGAGGCCAAATTTCAGGTTCACGACACAGGAGATAAGGAAAATAGAGTCAGGGAAGATAGTCAAAACAGAGACACACAATAATAAGATCAACAGCATTAAACATCACAGCAATATTGTAAAACTAAATGCTGAATTTATGTACTATTCACAGTCTTTAAGGTTTTTTTCTCTAAATGTATCAGTAACTGTTAGATGAACCACACTGTGATAAAATAAATATAACTGAGGAAGGATTTAAACTGTAAGCACATCATCTTTAAGCTTTTCTGATAAAGCATTAGAGATGCTGGAGATTGTGAAAATTTGACGTGTGAGAACATAAAAAACAGAAAGAAGAAATTGTATTATCACACAGAGGCTTGCCTGCGCACAAATACAACAACCCTAACACAAAATATTCCTTATCTGAGATATCACTAAACGGTAATAGTTTGCCAATGTTGTGCTGCAAGTTTGTATTTGTTGGGCGTGTTATACATGCATTATTCTGCTAGTCTGGAAGAGTGAGGGAGACTGTGGAAAGACGACAAATATAGCTTGAATAAATGAAAACGGCATAATTGAAGTCCTCAGTTTTTACACTTCAATCAAAACGGCAAAGGATCGTACTCCTAACTAAACCTTCCACAGTTCAATAGTGGCTCTTTTTAATGGATTATTTATGGCACTTTGTGATGGCCAAGGGAGAAATGTAAAATCTTTCATCCATCCTTTCGGGTCAGATGTAGTATCAAAGGCTGAACTCGGCTCGTGGTCTGGCAAGAATTTGCAGGAGATTTTGGGTCAAACGTGGTTACAGTTACAAGATCATCTCTATATACTCTATGATTTAGTTTAAGGTCGGTTGGTAATTTGTTTTTACTGATTTGTTGAAACCCTCTTCACGTCCTAATAGCCAATAATAGATAAAGTCTTCTGAGATACAGACAGGAAATAAGCCGTTGTCTGTGGCCCTCGCAGGACTGGGTAAAAACACGATTCCCTGGCGTACCTGCGTGCACTCTGCCCGTGCTCTCACTGTGCATGTCTGAAGATTTCAGCCATGCACCGCTGAAGCAGAGATGGAGAAGTTGGCCTCCAGCAGTTGTCAGGCAGTTGCGCGTTCATGTGTTTTCTGGCCATAGTTTTTTGACAAGAGGCCTGATGGGAGGGGGGGCGTGATGTACCGGTAGCCTGCTGTTGCTAACTTTAAGATGAGACACTGGAATGGTAACAAAAAAAGAAAAAGCCTGCAGTGGTGTGAACTGGTGAAGAGCTTTTACCCGGTCAAAGTGGCTGAAAGAGGATCTGAACTCGTTCATCTGCTGCTGGCTGATGCCCTTGGCGTCGCGGGTCAGGATCTGGGTCTCTATCTCATTGATGGTTCGGGCGATGGTCGTGAGGAGCAGCTCCCACCCGACACGGATGTGCTGGTAATGAGGAGACGAGTTTATAAATAATGGTTGTTAATAAAGAATACGCCTATGCATCTACTGTGCATGTATTTGTGAGACTGTTTGCCATGGCCCTCTACCTCCATGGTGTAGTTGGTGTGCTTGTTGTCAAACACCAGGGACTCTTGGATCAGCTGGTGGTCTCCCTCCAACTTGTCGATGTTGGGCTTATAAGCGACGATGACGTGCTCACACTGCTTCAGCTGAGTCATCTGGTCCTCCAGAGCGCCTCCGATCTCCATTGAGCAGCGTGCAATTTCCTGTCAGGACAACAGCATGCAGCAAGGTTAACTTCATTTTTTGGACAAATTTGGATCTGCAGGGAGTCGTTTACCTGGGGGTGAAGACTAGATTATGTCAGGAAATGCCATATTTGATAAAGAAGAATTGCATGTGCATAGTAATGTTCAGTCATTTTGCTCTTATTTCATTATTGTTATCATCATCATCAGGAAAGTCCCTATCGTCGTACGTACAGCGCATTTGAATATAATTATCTTCCATTCTAGGCCTATATTTGATTAGATGGAGATAACTGTCTAACTGGGTATGAAGCCTGCATGTCTAACCTCCATCCTGGTCTGTGCCCAGGGTCCAATGAGATTAGCCTGTGCAGCAAACTGTCGTCTCAGCCTCTCGTGGGCATGCTGGTGGGCCATCTCCTCCTGGAGGGCACCATCCCTCTGAGGAACCAGCTTCTTCACCTACAGAACACGCACAGACAGTCAGAGCCTTACTTGGTATTGTGAAAAGTCACTTCCCTGTGAAAAGAGCCGTTAATATCAAACAGAATAATTCTAATATATTTGGATTAAATGCTTTAGATCCTCGCTGCGTCCTGAGTCATTCAACGGAGCGATAAAACATTAGAGCTGCACTTCTTTACTTTATCAGTGGAACACAGACTCGGCTCTCTTTGCTCCTCTTTCATAATGACTGCTTTTATTAGGCCAGACAGCCGCTATTGAAATAACGACTTTATCCATGGAGTCTGTGAGTGAGTTTTAAGGCTGCAGCTACCTTTTCCCACTTGTTAAGAAGCTCCTCTGTTGTTATGGTGCTGTAGGGGTTCGTAATGTTGGCCTTGATCCCGTAGCTCTGGGAAATTTTCTGCACCTCATTGTGGATTCCCAGGATGGCTTGTCTCTCTGCATCAGCCTCAGGTAGAGTAGCTTTGAACTGCTCATGAGCTGCGATTAGACTCTGACAGGGGGAAAGGGAAGTACCTGAAATGTTATTACCTTTTCAAATTTGTCAAAAGTGATAATACATTTTTTTTTGTGGGTGGAATAAATATACCAACATTACATGCTATATAACATTAAATACCTCATGGATATTTGCAGTAAAAAGCAGATGTGTGACCCTGTTCAGACCTGGTGGTAACAGCCATACTGAGAGATCCGATCACAAATGGTCTGCTCCAAGTTTGTCTATTAAATTCTGGCATTACAATGCATCCTGACTGGTCTGAACAGGGTCTATATCTAAATTCTGTTAAATATGACTACAGTCTAATGACGTTTACTGCTGTGATCCTACCTGGACTTCTTCAATAGTATGCACTATGAACATGTCCTGCAGGTCCTCCATGGCGCCTTCCATCCAGTTGTTGAAAGGAGCAGACCTCTTGGCAAACTCCAGGAACAACTGATCAATAGTCTCCAGGAGTTTCTCAGTGCGCTGAAATCATCAACACATACAACATTCAGTTATCGTCCATTTTAAAAATCCCACAAATCTGACAGACGCTTGCATGAAGTAAGTCATCATCTTCATGTCTCCCATAATAAAAATCTCCCAAACAAATATTTCGTCACGCCTTTGATGAATAATCCCTGGGTATACAACGCTGGCATGGACTTGTCAACCCCCAACTTTAGATGAGTCGTTGCTGACAGAGTCCCCCCCCCCCCCTCAGCAAAGAACGATGGCCCCTGTCCCTGTCATTCAGACTTAATCCCTGGCCCTCTGCCCGCGCCCTCACACATTCACAGGTCTGGAATGGTCAGCATGGATCAGAGGAAGTGGCTGGTGGGCTTCGAGCCAGTCACTCTGCTAGACGGAGACTCTTACATCCATTTCACCTTCATCCCCCTCCACCCTCTGACTTTTGTCCTCCTCTCCGGGTCAGAGGTTTTAGAGGGAACCAATTATGTCTCCTCATCAATCAGTTGTGTCTTCGCTGTAACTAAATATGCTTTACCTACATTTTGATTAAAACTGGTCTCAGATGCAACTTCATTCTATTGTAGTGAATGTGGAACATTAGCGCACTCTTGTGGAGACTTGGTTGTCCTAACACTTGAAAATAAATCAACCCTTCCACGTTTAGGGACCTTAAAAGATTGAGTCTGAGGAAGAATGAAATCTGTCCATGTGCTTTCAATCAAATATTCAGATATATTGACATTGAATGTTCAGCAGCCCTCACCTCCAGTGCCTCTCTCCTTTTCTGAGTCAGTGTTCCCAGCTTGTCCCACAAGTCACAGATGCTCTGGCAACGCAGGTTCACAGCTGCCACGTCATGGTAGTCCAGCTCACTGGAAAAACAAAGAGCATACTTTTCATTTCAGCTGTGGAAGAGAGCTTCACAGCATAATTTAGTTATTAAGGTGCATTTTTCAGAAAAGGCCACTGGGTAGTAAAAAAAAAAAAAAAAGTAGTAAATGTTTGTGATAAGATTAACCCCAATTACAAAAAGGCACAAGTGTAGGAGTCATAGTAAAAGCATGTGTAGTTCTAACAATGCCAATTACAGATTATATGTAGAATATGCATTATTTTGACAATGTAGGTAATAATCTTGCACATTGTGGAGCGTTTTATAAAATCATCTAACCCCATGACCACATTTAAGGTACCACTCCTTAAAATAATGTTTCCCACTTCACCACTTCATAGTTTGAGAGATGGGACATTTCAGTCATCCAAGCTTTTTTATGTTCAAGTTTACAAGGATTGTGCGTTTAGCTCGTTGTCAGAACAAACGAGATTCTCTGAAACCAGCCCTGAGTAACAGAATGAATATTTAGTCAGGCAATACAGACTGATAATTTTAGCATTTTATTTGAAAGATCAAACGATGTCAACATTTTCAGATAAACTGCAGGAACCAGTAGAGCAGTCTTTTCCCCTGGTCTTGTTCGTTAGTAAGACCAGTCCTTTAGTATTCCTGCCAGATTACATCAACGGGATCTTCTCGTCTCAGGGCCTGAGGTTGGACTTTGAGCCTTGGAAACTGGGATCTCTCATAGAGGAAATCATCCCAGTGGTCTCCTCCATGCTCATATTCTGACTGGAAGTGGGAGAGAGTGCCAGGAGGAAGCCGACCACTCAAGAATAGGTCGAGCTGGCTTGGTCGAAGTGGTTCTTCTTCTGGTGGAACTGGCTGCAAGTTCTCCTCAGATGTGGAAGCAGCAGTCGTGGGGGACAGCTCATAGACAGGGGGTGAAACAAAAACTTGTTCCTCCGTTTCCCGCTCTTCGTTTCCATGCTCGTAGATGGACTCAAAGTGACTCAACTCACCAGCCTGGTATTCAGATTCAGAATATGCAGGAAGTGGTGGAGGAGGCACATTAAAATCCTCTTCCCCTTCAAAGTTTGCATCCTCAAAATTCTCTTCATAGTGCTCAAGCTCACCTGCCTGAAACTGAGAGGGAGGAGGAAGAACATTGAGGTCCAGAGATGTTCTGGATACGCTGAAGTCAGTTGTAGACCCTTCTTCAGTGTCCACTACAGGAGCCTGACTGGGGGGGTCTGTAGCAGGTCTAGTGCTCGCTGGATAGTAACTGGAATATTCTCTCCCCTTCATAGGGTCATAGTAGTAGGAGACAGCAGGGTCGTTCATATTGGCAGACTGAGCAGGAGGACCTTGGGATGAGCTCTGATAGCTTCCAGGACGCGTCTCCACAGTTGAGAAACTGCCTCCATAAGGATTATACTGGCGCCAGCCTAGAGTGGAACATTTTTAATATTAAAACATTGTAAATGGAAGTTAAATATTGAACTTTGGAGGCAGCTGATATCAAGTTATTGCATTTACCCTTTTTAGCAGGAAAACAATAGACATTCCAGCTGAAGAGTGAAATGAGGAGCAGCAGACTGTAAAAGAAAAGAGCAGTGGTCAGAAACTTCAGTAAAATTATAAACAGGCATGACACAAACACACAGACATAATCATTAAACTGTCACATACCTTGCAGAACCACAGGTAGCCATTCTCCATCCCAGCTGAAATGTGATCTTCTGCTCTCAGCTCAGAGCGCCAGTTAAATGTGGCCAATCCCGAACGGAGAAGGTAACGATGTACAGGTGCCCATTGCTGGGTGCTGATTGGAAATGTCAGTGAGGCTCCACCTTCATCTTTGTCCCCTGCAGTGACACTGTGCAGTCACAATGACACTGCATCCCGAGTTGTAAAGTGGATGTTTTGACTTTGGTGACTTCATGTGCTTTGAAGTCGGAATGTGGACAACAACATGGACGCTGTAAACAAAATGTGTTGTTTCCATGTGTTTGGAGTGTTTATGAACACAGTGAATAATATTCTAATATCTGCATAGTAATGAAGAGCAAGGGGAAAAGGCCCGGAATGACATATAGATCATTTTAAGCGTAGACATGTTAACATAAAAAAAACGTCTGTATAGTGTGTGTTTAGAGCTATGCCAAAATATCTGTGGACTTTGGCTTTGTTGATTTCCGATTATTCCAGCACCACATGAACTCACTATTTTCATCAGTACATTTAAGTGTTTCATGAGTCCAACGCCTCGAGGTGAACCGAGTAGAATAGTATTTCCTTCTATTGTAAGAGCAGTGCTAATGATGTTAAAATAATATTTACACAATGATTTCCCTGGCACCCCCATCGTTGCCCACCCGCCACCCACTGCCCCGGTGGCCATGACACGACTGCAAACATCTGCTCTAGGGAATGCGTACTTCAGCTCCTGTGCGATGGCAGCAATCTGCTCCACTCGGTCCTGGTGGGCTGCCAAGTCGCTCTCGAAGGCCTCGTGTTTTCTCAGCAGCGCTCGGATTTCTACGAGGGTGGCTGTTTCATAGTCCGTCTGGGAGAGGATCAGCTCCTTACCTGAATATTAAAAATAGGCAAAGAAAGAGGGAAGCATGAGGCAAGAGTACGGGAGAACAAGATTATTCAGATCCAAACACAGACCTAATTTGGCCTTTGCTGATGGAGAAACCGACCTGTTGCCCTCCACTAGAGGCTGATGGCTTTAAACAGACTAACACCTTCAATCAAATCTCATCAGGAACAAGTATAAACAACTGCAAGGTTAATTAAAACATTGAAAACATGCAGGAGAGCAGGAATACAGATGCTTGTAGATGACCTAGTTACACAGAAAAACTTTCAGACGTGTAGTTTAAAAAGCATAGTGACAAACTTACCACCGGCCCAGTTCTCGTGATTGGTGGCTTTTTGGCGGAACTTTTCTGCCAGGTGATCGAGTCTCTCGAGCCGACGGATCTCGGTGAGGAGCCATTCCTCGTAGCCTTTCTCTGCCTGCTCCAGGCCCTGCCATGCACTAGCTATGTCCTGGAAACAAAATGAAAATAAAAAAGGACTGAAGTGTAAAACAAACCACACACTGCTCATACAATTCCAGTGCTTGTTTCTCTTAAATCCTTTGTGAGACTCCAGCATTAGCTATAAGGCAAATAGACATAATGTGGTATAAGACTTGTTGATAGCTGTTTACTATCGACTGAATTGAGTTGTGACTTACAGATACCAGCTTCCCCTCAGAGGGCATGAACGCGGGGCGATTGCTTATGCGCAGCTTGGTCTGCAGGGTGTTGAAGTTAATTTCCAGCTGGCACTTCTCCTGCACCTTCGGGGGCTTGTGTTGGCGCCTGTAGTCCCTGAAATCCTCCAGCTTCCGCTGCATCTCTGCCATGGTCTTCTCCGGGGTCTTGTTCTCCAGCCAGGGAGTGGTGCGGCGGATCCACTCCAGCAGCTGAGAAACACGAGGACAAAGTGGGAAAAGTTGAGAGACAAGAGAGCTGCATATTAACATACAACAAACATCTGGACATATTCTAGAGTTACATATGATGAGTGCAGAAGGAGCTTTTCAGAATGAGACGCCTACACAACAACAAGAAAATGTCAGGAACATTCAGGTGAGGGTTCGGGGAAATGTCCGGACCACAGTGCACGTCTGAAAGCATCATACGAGAAGATCTTCTGTCGTTACATGTCTACTGTTTTACCTCACTGGCCAGTCTCTCATATTCCTCCATCATTTTCTCATTTTCCTGGTTGACACCGAGCACCTTAGAGATCCTGTTGGCAGCCGTCTCTGCCTGCAAACACAGGACACACGAACCAAGAACCACATCAGCAAAGTAACACAGGGTAGGCCATGCTCATTTTTATTCCCAATACAACTAAATATATTAACCGCACAAGACAACATCAAAATCTAAGCTCTGCATGTGACTCTGTCCTCAAAATACAGATGAACTGCACAGAAGAGATGGTTAATCTCTAAATGCAAGTTGGTGAAGTGCACAGCGTCAACCTCTGTACCTGCTCAGCTCCAGCGAAGGCGTGGTAAAAGCAGGACACGTAGGTCATGATAGCTCTTTCATCAGGCTTGGGGGTGTTGATGATATCTGTAGGATTGACAGGGAAAGTCAAAGGAGTGAAAAAGAGACAAATCTGTGTATTTCAGACAGTGGGAGGAGACAGAAAGTTTACTTTGAACGTACTTGTAATTACCTATACCAGGTTTTATAGTTACAGTATGGAAATGAAAACAATCACATATTCAACTTGTGATTGGATCTATGTGAATGCGACAAGAACTAAACTAAACCTCCCATGGAGAAAACGTCTACGTACACACAGACACAATCATATTTCAAAAATCAGAACATGAGAAGGTCTAAAATTTTAATATGAAAAAAAATAACATTTGGCTCCTTCTATTTCATAAAACATTACCTTCTGCATCCAGCATTTTGGGAATGTCCAGGTGTTTCTCAGCTAAGTCGAAAGCCAGGTTCAGGTTCCCCATAGGATCATCCTAAATAAAGAAACACAATTCTGCATCACTGAGCAGCAATGTCGGACTTAAAATGCCACCACACTGACCCCTGTGTTATGATGGACACATTATTGTCCCCTAGCCACCCACTGTCCATGCATATTAATCTAATCGCACTTGTTTTGACATTTATATTCAGTACAGCTTCTGCACAAAACCCAGTACAGACAAAGTACTGATCCTTCAGTCTGTAACATGAGGAAGATTCAAGAATCTTATCTCAACTGATTTAATGAATTTAGTGACAAATCTTTTATGATAAGTTGTCGTTAATTAATCAGATAGAAAATTAATCAATTTACCAATGCATTACTCTATGGGGCGCAGATTGTGTTTAGATTTACACTTAGATTTAAATTTGACATTTAGATTTAAGTTTTTTAAGACTTTTAGGCTTAACCTTAAGATTTTGATTAACCTTTAGGTTTAATATTTATATGAAACATTCAGATCTAATAGATTTATATTTAAACATAACATTTAGAATCAAAATTTAGATTTAACATTTAAAATCTTGGTTTTAATCAAAGAAAATATATTAAACATGAAAACAAGACATCGAAAAGTAAACAAAGTTCACAAACATTGCTGTAAATCTGGAAAAAAAAATACTTATTTCTAACGATGTAGCGCTAAATATGGTTTTCACAGTAAACATCTAACATTTATTGTGACAAACAGAGTGGGGGAGTGGTGCATTAAGTGAACAGCTGATGGTGAACAGTCAGTGAGAGTGCACTGGGGTAAAGGGATCATGCTATCATGCTGCTGCTATTGTCCCCATTTCTGTACCGCTGTTCCATAAAGGTAGGGGGGGGGGGGGGGATTGGCACAGTACATGACAGGGCCAGCTGCTCACAGATCCAGTGCAGGACAGACAGATAAATGGATAGGATAGTCATGGTAGTAAGGGGATGGAGGGATGGAAGGATGGAAGGATGGATGGATAGAAGGATACCCTCCAAGGCCTCCATGTGTGTGTGTGTGCCTGTGTGTGTGTGCGCCCCCGACCAGAGCTGGTCCAGCAGGCTGGAACACAGCGAGCTTAACAAACACACTCACCTGGAGCCAGACTCAACAGCTGCCTGGCACAGCTGCCTGTCTCCTGGTAAAACCCAGGTGCGACTGAGTGAGTGAATATGTTTGTGAGATGGAGAGAGTGAGGAAAAGCAATAGATAGAGAACATCGGCTTTGTTTGTTCCTCATCACTCACACTCACCGAGAGCGTTTTATTCCTCATTATGAAACACCATCCTCACAGCGATACTTCATATTTTACTGTGAAACATCATCTCATAGACATCTTCCTGACTTTTCCCAGCCTCTAACTGGGGGAACACTATGTCTCACTGCAGACAATAGCAGAGGAAAAGCTAAGCCCGAGCTCTGAGGGGACTAGGCTCATGTTTCTGTGACTATTCTAGGTCAGCTCCAAGTCAGGCCGGTGAGTTGTGCCCTGAAAATGAGCGCTTCTGTTTCCACAGCAAATGAAAATGTCACTCTCCCTAACCGGCCGTGGAATGGAAGAGCGAAGCCGCAAATATTCCAAAAGCAGAGCCGTGGCGGCACAGCACCTTCCGTTCAGGAGGGAAAGCGTTGGTTACTTGAGCGCTGCTTTTTCCCCGGGGGTCTGTCAGCTGTGCTCAATAAGCCCCTCGACTGTCTGCACACTGTGAGAGAGAGTCGTGGCCATCCATCAAATCCAAAACATTTAAATGAGCTGCGGATTTGTTGCCCTGAGAAAAAACACTCGAGCTCAAGTGGAATGCGCTCCCTGATACACCCCACATTGTGAAGGGTTTTTTTAAATGGACAGGAAATGTCAAACTCTGCATTAATTGAAGGTAGACGACCCTCGGCTCGCATATTTATCACTGAGTGATACACACGGGGCCACAAGTCACCACCATTAAACTAAATGTTGTGCTGGGCACAGTGGGGTGCACGAAATGGACCGAAAAACTAGAGCAAGGGTTGTATTTTAATGCAAATTAATGAATGTACTTGCTTTGCATGTCTATGAACCCAATAACACAGTGTTTGTCTACAGCATGTGTTACTGAGCAGTGGACCTCTCATAGACATCTTACTTTAAATGATCAACCCTTAAAGGATAAGCTGTATAGATAAATATTGGACAGAACCATAAACAATAACAACAATCTCTTTTAACTACTTCAAGTTTATACTATACTATAAGTTGGATCAAACACTGCAAATAACCCAGATATAGCAATCAACTTATCTTGCTCTAGTATAGACTAGTCATAAAAAGTGCCCCAAGAAATGTTGTCGTCCTGAGTTCAGTGTGTGTTGGTTTTCAACAGGTGGTGTTAATTTCAGTGGAATCCACTCTGTTAGTGTTTGGGGCTGAGACACAGCATCCTGGTTACAGGTGAAACCACACGACACCTTGTTGAGCTTAGAGTAGTCGAGGAGGTCGGGTCTGTGTCTATGAATCAGGGCGCAGAAGGCCAGGCCATCCTTCCAGCTGCACCGGCCGACGAGCAGAGAGAACACGACAAGTTAGAGCTCGACTCAGAGAGGAAGCTGCCGTGAGTCCAGGTCCAAGTGGAGGTGCATCAGCACAAAGATGTTGTCATAGCTTAGTTCTCACATGATGCTATAAGATTCAATTAGTTATTGTACAAACCACAAATATGCAGTTCCCACTTGTATGTCCAAGGGAAATTCAAAACAATATTTTTTAATAGGTACTGGCATTTATCCTCTCTGTCCTTAGAACATGACAATACGGAATAACAGGACAACCTAGAGCAACTATTAATGACATCAGCTATCAGTGAAATCAAACAGCTCAGTTAACAGTGTGTTTGTGAAACACTGACCTGACATGGAAGTTTTGGACATTGACATTCCTGTAGGGGGCAGTCTTTCTTTGACACCACAGGAGAAGACCCTCCTTGGCAGATGTTTCTGTGGAGAAAGTGAATTCAAAGGTTAATAAGTTCACTATGTAGCAGAGATAATAAGACTCCCATACAAGGTAGACAATATTCAGAGGACCCTCTCATTTATGTCCCTTGGAATAATAGAAATATTCCAGAAAAGCAGCAGTGAATGTCTAGAGTCAGCTGACCTGGTGTTAAAGAAATGATCTCGATCTTATTTCTTTGGGTTTCACCGTCTCACCTTCAACAGAAATGTCCTGGATGGCGAAGCGGAGGATGATGGTCCAGATCATTCCCAGAGTCATCTTTACATTACCGTCCACAATCTCTGAAAGACAAATAACCCGTTAAAATCAATTTGCACAAGACTGATGATCTGATTATCACCCTGAGCCATATATGTTCACTTCTACAGGAAAGCTGTGGTAACCTTCAGCTCCGATGGAAACCAGTTTCACTCCTTTGCTCGTGATGAATTCCAGAGCTTTGTTGACGTTAGCAATCTTGTGAAACCGCATCTTCCCTCTGTCTGGCTTGGGTAACCTCTCTCCTGCGAACAGAGTATTATGTAATGGTCAGATATATATGTAAATGAATGCGATCAGGGTTTTCATAGATTGTTTAATTGACTCAGAGACAAAGGAAATGAAAAGAACTGAGTAGACATGAAGTTGTGAGAGAGATTGTTTGGTTTCATGGGCTGACCTGAGATAACTTCCAGAAGCAGCATTAGTTTCAGCCCATTCCTGAAGTCTTCCTCGATGTTTTCAATCTGAGTTCCAGCTTTCCTCAGGTGGGAGTTACACCAGGCCGTGAAGGTCTGACAGGAAAAGGGATACAAAAAAAACATGGATGACCGTGAAAACTGCAGCTGTCTCTCCACTTCCTGTGAAGCTGCTACTGATACAACACACTTAAGGCTTGAAATCCCCCTCCGCAGAGGACCCAGACAAACTGAAGCAGCTCGCGGCTTAACAAGTCCTCACTTCAAGACCGCATTTCAAATCAATCTTCACCTCTTGGACCAGTGCTACATTTTCAGATTAACCCTCAGTGACCCTGAAGTGGCTGGTTTTCCTGCTTTTTCCTGCTGTGGCTCCATCGCTAACAACCATCAGGAGAAACGTGGGCTCCTGACATACAGTAAATCCCGTTAAGACGGGCTCATTGTCTTTCTCCTCCTATTTTTACAAAGTCTCCCTCATTAGCCCCGGCAGCAGAGTTTACAGGCGCTCAGCACGTTCACAGATGAAAGCTGGGAGCCGCCCACAGAGCACATTCCGACCGATATAAGGTGTTAAATTTAGACGGCTCTGCTGTGGCTCACGATAAGAGGGCCGGGGGGGGAATGTCGAAACGTCTCGTCGTGTCAACGTAAGTGAAAATGTCATGTGGATGCAGAGCTAGTTTCCCTCCCTCCCTCACATCCCTTTCTGTCACTGTGATTGGTTACAGCTGCACGGAGATAACTTTATCACATGTATGCTGTTCTTCCTGGTCGCACTCATCACCGTGCTGACGTATGAGGACGAGCAGGCGTGGAAAAAGAATGGAAGCATAGTTGAAATTTCCTGTTTAGAATCAGGTTCAGGATCAACCACAAGGACGAATATGTTGTTGTCTTCCATAACAACAAATGATTTAAAGAAGCTTGCTTTTGTTTTATATGAGCTTGAATCAATGAGGTGTTCAGTTTTGTAAAATAAAACAATAATAACCTGTAAAGTTTCTCTTTTATTTTAGAAATATCTCGATTCCAGCATCAGAATAATACGGCGAGCATGTCATCTGTGTACCGATGTGATACCATGTCTGTAAAGTTTATTAGTTTAATCCTGACTAAACTTTATTTTCCCATAAGTCCCTTTTTGTTCATTGCTTCTAAACAGCAGTTGTGCTTTACTGCCACTGGTGAGTTTTGTTTACAGAGCATCGAAGAGGATTTCTGGTTGTATAATGTTACCCAGAGTTTTCTAAAATGTCAGGAATTTGGCAATATTTTTCACAGTGGAAAGTTCCAAACATTATAGACAAAACTCCTGCACACTGTCTTAATTCCAGTGATTTATTTGCGACGTTTCGATGCTGAACCCTTATCATGCAAAAAAAGGTTTTGCCTGATAATAGACTAGCACTGAAATGTTGAAAAATAAATCACCAAACAGATGTGGGAAGGATTTAACTACGGTTTTTATCTAAAAGACTTTGACTGCGGGGGGGGGTCTGTCTATTAAAACAGTAGCAATCTTATAAAGCATTTACTGCATATATTTTCAAAGGATTTAGATTGGGCAGCATTCAGCTGATAAATCTATTAGGCCTATATGTGTTTATTTAATGCACTGGTATCAGATCGTTATCAGGGAAGGGAAAATGGTATTGGATAATCTCTCGTTTATTTTGGGACGTTTTTGTGGCTTTATTTGACAAACAGGAAACTCAGGGAAACAGAGCAGGGAGAAGATGTGCAGCAAACGGGGGAGTGTGACATGATCACCAAACGTCTGTCAATCATTTCATCCATCAAATGGAGGCTTTTGATGACATGTTGGTCTTTGACTTTCCAACCTTCACTCATACAAATAGACACAAGTGAGCATTTCTTGGGCCGTTTTAAAGTCCGGGGTCAAAGTGTGACCCTGAAGATAAGTAAGAGACTCGTTAGCTGTTAGCAGAGAAGTAACTCATAACTTTTTTACATTACTTTTTAATTTTATATTTTGTGTATTTTCACATATGAAGCTTTATTTGCCAAGTGACATCAACTGAGAAATATATCCGAGCACTTTTTCCAACCCTTTGATCTTAAACAGCCTTTCACCCACAGGATTGGACTGGGTGCCCTTGCAGCCGCTCAGGTTTCTCCTCTGGGTGCTGGTTCAAAAACGGAGCATTACCAGCTTCAGACTAAATCACATTCCACTCTGAGTGGGTCCCCAGGCTCCATGTGACATTGAGCGGCCGCCCTCCTCCATGAATTAAAAAAAAAAAAAAGAAGAGAAAAGAACGTGGCATGCTTCTCCTCCAAATTTGACTCGGCCACAATTGCAAAACCCATCTGCCCACTTTCCGAGCCCCCCCCTCCCTCCCTCCTCCCTCGGCAGCACAATTGACCAGTGACGATTACAGCTAAAAATATTCATGAATCACATCCAGCGAGGACCAGACCTGTCACTGCCTGTGGGGCCTCGCTGGGTCAGAGGATGACCGCTCGTGTGCAGGAGGATGGAAAAGTAGAAAACTGAACGTTGAAACACGTTGAAATATTCCTCTTCCCTTTTTACGTCTTCATAACTCAGATGAGCATATTCACTTTTTATCCATAGCACTTTTGCACTTCCACTTTCTTTGCAGTAACTTAGCACTGATGAATTTCATCGATCTCCTTAACAAAGCTTCTGAGTCAGATAATAGATATTTTTTAAAGTCCACATAAGCACAGTCCCATTAATACCCAGTGAAGGAAAGCTACCACAGCTGCTGGTGGGATTTGAAATAAGCCGACTGCACCACGACATGAGCTGGACAATAGATTTAAGGCGACTGGACAGAAATTATTTTTGATAAAGCAGCTAAAAGTGTCCCCTGATGAAGGAAACAACAACCCACCCTGCATGGCAACACTCATATACTGTGATGTAGAGGCGGGTATATAACAAGCTGCTGGGGCACAGCTTCATCACCTTCCTCAGTTGTTTCATCAGCTCTGATCACTGTGAACAGCTGCTGGCAGGGCCGCACCTCTCTCCAATGACCACTTGTCAACTCCAAATTACGATCAGTAAGAAAGATAAACACTGGAAACATGGTGCATATGGAACAGGGACCTGACTTATCACACTGTGGTCAGAAATACACAGTTTGGTCATCTCCGCAGGGGCCACGCGTGGAGGTCCAAGGGTCTGGAGCCCTTTGGCCTCCAGTTGTGCAGAAAAGCAGCAAATCTAAGGCCTGGGGACACTTTGAAAGCCCTAGAAAAAGAGAGTGTGTGAGACCGGGGCTATATGTGAGAGGAGCTGGTGCTGGTTCAATATTTCTGCGTGGTTTCTATAAACAAAAGAATCCTGCACCAAGGACACTGGATTAACCCGCTGCAATGCCTTTTGGTCCCGGGGTTTAAAATTAGACGCAGCCTCCATTCTAATCCCGAGAGCGTCATCATGTGTTGGGAGCATCTGTTGACAGCTCGCATTCCGCGCGTATCAGCGGGGGAGAGAGGCGGCGCGGCGCGGAGCCGCTGGAAGCTGGAGCGGCTATTGTTAGCTGGTACCCGCCGCATCCCTCCGCCAGGGCCCCCCTCCCCAGCGCCGGGGGCCCGCGTCAGGGCTGAGGCATGCAGGGAGCACCAGGCCGGAAGTGGAGTGTCAAAATCAAAGAGCACTTTCGAGCAGTGGCGGATCTGGAGGTTTCTCTTAATCAGGGGGCCTTAAGAGGTGGGGGGCCTGATTCAGCACATTTAAGTTTTTCCTTGTGTATCATTATAGCTCTGCTTTAAGGAAAGCAAAGTTTAGTTGAATGTATTTTGATACTTGATACAACAAGATCGTCTAATAAGAGCTTTAAAATTACAAAATCTAAGCAAAAAGTATTATTACATTATATTTATTATTAGTATTGTTAGTAAGTGACATATTAATAACTTTTTAAAAAAGACGAGAGGCCTGAGGCACTTAAGGGACAATCAGATTTCCACTGGGGCAAATGCAAATGCCCCCCATGACCTCACCTCTGATACGTTTTTTTTCTTCATGGTTTATCCAAGTTAGAGCTACTATTTAAACAATAAATAAAAGATATATTTGGACAGATATCCTCACTTAACTGTGGTTAGCTAGGTTTACAGAGAACCGTCTAATTTGTAAAGTTTTCATTTTTATTGTTTTACACTCGGCTGGACAACTTTGTAACTTTGTTGAGAAAAGTGTGATTTGAATAAAGCTTTTTGTCATTATTTGTTGTGTTGGTTCATAATATTTGGGTTCGTACTGGTTATTTACTCCCAGTCAAGGTATTTTTTTAACATCTCTTAATAACCTCCAAGGACAGACTTAGTTACATGAAAACTCCAATAGATTTACTTGATTAAAAAGACAAATGCATGACTGATAAGAATTTATTTTGTTCAGTTTTATCAGCTCTTGAATTGCATTTTATTTTGAAAATCTCAACCGGCAGTCGGACCCACACTATGGTTAACTTTACGACGGTCTCAAAAGATTCGTATAAAACTGTTATAAAAATCAGATTCCTACATATTATATATACACAAAATACGTGAGGTAAACTTTCTCAACTTTCACTACAATGCTGAGTCCCAGCAGCTTTGCACCAATCACAAAGCAGCTCCAGTATTTTTGATCCAGGTTTAAGTTTTTATTCGAACTTACTTTCCTCTGCTGCTGCTCCCAGGCCGGATCCAGCAGCATGTCCCGGTCCCACTCATCCTCCTGTGTCATGTACACCTCCTCGAAGCCGTTGTCGTAGTGGACCGTGGTCTCCAGCTGGGTCATCATCATGGTGCCGATCACTTCTCTGTTTCCCCCCCACAAACAAACTCAAACCCTGGTTATTCCTGTGACTGTGATGTAGAGGAGAGGATAAGTTCCCTGACTTCTTCTTCTTCTCTTCTGTCTCTTTCACGCTTGCCCTTGTCCTACCGTCCTGACACACGTCTGGCCCTGGTGCCACAGAGGGACCAGCGGCCGTGTCATTAGTACTGGGTGGTCACGTGACACCTTCATACCTAACATCTCCCACCCACCACCCACCCACAAAGTGCGACAGTGAGCCAGGTCAATAGAACAGTCTTTAATGTAGAAAAAAGAAAATCTGACTTTCATTTCAAACAAAACCCCAAAAAACAACAACATGGGACATATAAATAAAATGCTTCTTCCTTGAAAAACCATTATATTCTCACACTCTAAAAAAAAAAGCGTTGGTTACTGACACTGTTACAAACCGAGATCAGAATCATTCGCGCTATAACGAAAAACAAGTGTTTAATCTTGTTATGGCACAATGTGGTGTAATCCAGTCGGCTCCACCGTCTCCTAAGGTTCTGTGGTTTTTTAGGCTCGTACAAAACACTGGAGCAAAACGTCACAATTTAAAATTGAAAACTAAAACACTTGATTGAACGCAGCATATTGGGTGAATGTAACTCTTGGTATGTTCAAGTACAACCAATCTAACAATAAGTGTGGCCATTCAGACCAGTTAAAAACACTGACGCTTTGAGGCAGACCAACAACAGATGTGATGTTTGGCTTAACTTCTCCTTCTCTGACCACTTATGTGCTGAGACCGTTCATTCCTTCCACAGAGAACTTTCTTTATCTTTTATTGCCAAGTTATTAAAAAAGGAGTTTGCGAAAACAATTAAAATAAGAAGGAAAATGTTCGAATCTCCTAAATGTCAGTTTCTTTGTAAAAGTATATGAACGGATCAAACCCGAGGAATGAACTAGTTTGTGTAAATTATTTAGCATGTCATTTTACAGAGAAATAATTTACAGCAACCATGTTTCATTGTTATCCAAGGAGGTCACGGTCCGTTGGTTTGTTTGTATCTCAGCAGGATTATGCAGAGACTACCGAAGGGATTACCATGAAACTTGGTGGAAGGATGATTTAAAAAAAAAAAGAATCCATTAAATTTTGGCATGGATCCGGACCAAGGAACAGATCCAGGAATTTTCTATTTCGTTCACATTGTGAGATCGGGTTTCTTTTGATATACTCACCAATTTCCCGGACAATAATTCATGGCACCTTATGGATACAAAGAAACTGACATATTTCAGGTACTGATATGGTATCGGATGTAGCTGTAGTTTTTCATTACTCTTGTAGCCTTATGCAACAAACTGTGATTTGTGAATATGGGCTGTACAAATACAACTTGATTTGATTAAAATGTGGGATTGTTTGGCCTATCTGTTTTTGGAAACTGTTTTCATTCTCTCACAAACCACAGCTCCATGTGCATGAGTATAATGCATCAGACTGGTCTGTAAGTAAAAAATGTGAACTGTCCCTTTAAAGTTTAAAATGGTGGGGTCCTGACAGACGCCACCTAACCACAGAGCTAGAGTTCAAACAGAGTGCAGAGAAAGAACCCGGGAGTGAAAAAAGGACACGTGTGTTTCTCAAAACCATCCAACAACCTCAAGAACATGTCTGTCACAGCAATGCTAACACTGTCCTGGAGCTCCACGCTAACCCAAACAATCTGTGGGCTCGGAGCGTAACAGCTGGGAATAACAGGAGTGTTTTGAAGAGAGGGAGTGAGGCCCATGTTTCTACATGTGTCATCTGTGATCTGCGGCAGTGTCCTCTGGTCACAAGGAAGGGGAGAAGGAGGGGAGGGGGGCGGAGAGGTGACGAGGAGATTTAATTTTTCATCATTCGGTTTCATTTAGGCCACAAGGTCGCCGCCACTCCTGGCCTCGCTCGTGGATCCATTTGTTTGAGACTGAAGACGGAATAAAGAAAATAATCAGAGGCACAGTATAAATGTTTAAACTCTACATCTGTCTCTTGGCAATAAAACTCGATTGAACTGTTTCAAATTCCAGCTCACCCCACTTGTTGCCCACCAGCACTGGGCAGGCTGCATGTCGGGTGCTGTAGTCACCCTCGCCGCTAGGAAACAGATTGTACCAGAACACGGCAGTTCCCTGGAACACACACAGACAACAGGCAGGAGAGGTCAGCAGAAGAGAAAAGCCTCCAGGAACAGACAGGAATCTCAGAGTGTCAATGTCCTAAATTGACTCCTACTGAAAACTATTTTGACAAACAATTGAGACAGTAATAGTGGATGTTATTGAGTGGTGAAGTTGAACACTTATTTACCTTTTGGGGCCAAACTGCTGCACCAACATCTGGGAAAACTGTGGCTCCGCCTGCTGAGACGTCACTCATCTACAACAGAGGCAGAGTTCAGTTCATATGACATCAATAGGAGGATTTATTTAAACATTTAAAACAAAAAGTACATTTGTCTTGAAACTAGATTGAATGATTATGCTCCCATCAGATATTTTGCATTGTCTCTTTCCCACTTCCATCAAATACAGCTTCCTCCTTAATGCATGATAGTGTATTAGGACCCACTTTAACTTAGATGTTATTTTTGTGACAGCAAAGACTTTTCTCACTGGAAAAGCCCATAATCAGAGATAAGACACAGTCCTTGATGTATAATAGCCGGGTGTCACACTGAACAAAACCAATGACAAGATTTATAGCAAACTTCACTGATTCACCAGTGAGTATGAACGGCTCAGATTCTATCGCTGTGCTTTCTTCTCCTGTCGTCCTATTCATGTTCTACCTGTACACGAATGTAATTAAAGAGTCAGTGTAATATTGAGACCGTCACATGTGTCATGATGGACACACAAGAGTCTGAGTAAATTTGCCATAATATACTTTGAATTCATCCACAATGTTCCTGGAGTGTAACTATCAGGTTCACTCACGTAGAAAAGCCATGTTGCGATGCGGTTCCCAGTGCCGAGCTCTTTAAAAGCATCAGGCTCGTCTTTCTGTGGAGAAGATTAAACATCAGGTTTGACATCCTGCCATGTTACCACTACTGTACATTTAGAGAAATGAATGTCTTACCCTTCCAAAGTCAAAGTGAGGTTCGTATTGACCTCCGACTCCATAATTCGCGACCTGCAGAGATCAATAAAACATCATTTAGGTCTCACAACTGTACAAAACAGGTTTTTCCAACGTAATGACATTTCCAAACCACGGTTTCCAAAAGACAAGGGAGATTGTTACATTTATTTGACATGCAAATAAGAACCATGTAGGTTCAATAGAAACAAGGTCTGGATTAAATTAAACAGCTTTTTACCTGCAACTCTTCTGCAGTGTCCATTTCCAGCCCTGTGAGATCTTCAATTCTCTGGTTGATCTTATCAATCAAGGGGTCTTCATAGCCAGTGAGCCATGCACTGGAATACAGGATGGAAAACAGACCAGTTGAGACATTAGGACTATTCGTCCACTAGGTGGTGGTAAAGATATGTTCCAAAACAGGCGACGGAGATCTCATGCTGCAAACTTGCCATGACAAGCTCAAACTGTAAGTGAAGCTGTGCATTACTATCAGATGACAGGAAAAAGAAGTGAGGAGGAAAATGTTAAATTAAAAAGAAAGGCCCAAGATTCAGGTTCTCCAATCAGCTCAGGGTACAGGGCTGTTGTGATGTCAGAACGAGTCTGGTGGACATTTTGCACACGAGTCTGGTTGAGGACTGAAAATATTTTCTTGGTTTAACCCGACACTACCTGCCTTTCATAGTCACTCCCACAACCCAGTGTAAGTGAAGCCTCCTTTGGAATGATCCCAGCAACAAACTGTTTCTGGTGAACGATTAAAACATGACTCAAGTTCCCCAAACCACATTATAGAGTTTAAATTGGCCCTTTTTATCAATTATCCACATATAAAAAAACTTCCAACCACACAGAGTGTTGTCAACCATAAACTTACAATAAAGTAAGCATCACAGGAGACAAATACAAAATAAGTTCCAGCTTCCAACACTCAAAATTAGTTGTTTAAAGCATCTGACACAATTCCCCCACAAGGATGCATTTTATCAGAATCTCTACTTGGAGACTCTGTGTGGGAGAAACCGTGAGATGACTCAACTGTATTTATAAAGAGTTTGAGTTGATAATAAGTTATATCTTAGATTGAACGCTGGACAAAATGTGAGTCAACAGATTCTTTCCTTGTGTGAGACGGGTCAACCTCGTCTGAGTTCATCCATCTGTCGCATCTCTCCCTAGATGTTCCGTGAATTTGGAAATACATGCTGGCTAGCACGTACACACACAGAGTATGAAAAGGACACCACACCCTTACGGCCACATATACACACTCACATTTATTACCAGGACGAGTAAAACCAAAGAAACTTGGGGGTTTGGTCAGACGCCAAACCTGCTATTTTTAGGGTGGGGTGTACGTTTCACTAACAATGACAAATATATCTGTGAAGTAAACTGTCATTTAAAGTACACTTGCAGTTTACATCTGTATATTTGTGCATCCAGACACAAGTTTTGGAAGTTTCTTGCTGATATGGAAGTTAAAGAAGCATAGAAGAGTCACAGCAGCTGCAATGAGTTTGTGAGAATGTGATACAGCCTCATTCCTGGAAAGTGCAATTGGGAATAGAGATTTTCTGGAGGTCTCATACTGTATAACCTGAGGTAAAGAAAATAGCCTGTCAACTGTGCAGTTCAATGAAAATACCAAACTTGTTTAGACAAAAGAATGTTCAGCCGCATCAAGAAACCACAGAGGAATGTTTCACTTGGTTGAAATGATGTTTTAGCACAGTCTAGTATCCTGGTAAAGAAGTACTAAAGTTGAACCAAATTAAAACCTCCTCTGTCAAGTTTTCATAGCGTTTTACGACCGACTAATTGTAAAAGAGTTTTCTTTTTAGCATATATCATTTCTATGAGGTTTCTAGAACAACATACCAAAAGGCCTAAGAAATCCTAGTTGAGGAAATATGTTTAATTCTCATCAATCTGAGATGTGTGCCAAAAAGTTCAGGCAACAATACACCCCAATGGGGCAATTTTTTCCTTTACTCCTATCAAAATGAAACGTTACAAAATGAAAGTACCCATGAAAAGTAAAAAAAAATTGTGTTACAAGTTTCTTTGAAAATGAATTTGAATATGCAAATGAGCTTTACACTAATCAGATATGCCCAAAATACACTCAAATAGGCTTAATTTTTTCCTTTATTCCTACCACAATACAACTTTACATAGTAGAAGTAAACATGAAGAGTAACTTTTTTTTGTATAACAAGTTTCTTGTTAAATGAATTTGAATATGCACATGCGCTCAATACTTATTGAATATGTCCTAATTTGCATAGGCAGAAACACCATTCATATGTATGACAAATACATCGGCCCAATCTTCAGCCAATCATCCCACTGCCAATGGGTGATGGCAAAGCTGCTTTTAGACTGGCCTCTAACCTAAAAACCGCCTGGCTTGGTAGTCCCTGCCAGGGGTATAACCCCCGTCGGTATAGTCTTCAGGGTCACGGAATGGGGAAATAATAGCCCCATTGGGGTGTATTGTTGCCTGGCCTTATTGGCACACATCTCGGATTGATGAGAATTAAACATATTTCCTCAACTAGGATTTCTTAGGACTTAGTATGTTGTTCTGGACACCTCATAGAAATTATCTATGCTGGAAAAAAATGTTTTACAATTAATTAGTTTTGTCCCCAAAATGAGTTACTTTGCCTGGACTATTGGTGCAGGGCTGAGTAGGTGTTTCAGCCCAGGCGCAGAGATAAAGATGGAGTTAAATAAGGTGGAGGAGGAGGTGGCCCTCCCTGTAGACCTGTGCCCCTTACCTCTTGGAGACTCTGTAATTGGCTGTAGTGAGTTTCCCAGTTTGGGGGTCATGCACCGTGGCTCGCCTTAACTACAGTAGTTCCAGCAGCACAAGGACACAGAGGTTGAGGGGAAAGAAAAGATATAAAGAGTTTGATTCACACAGGAGGATGAGTGGAGAGCAAGAGAAGAAACGAGAGAGAGAAAAAGAAAGAGAGAGAGAGAGAAAAAAAGATAGATGTGGTCACTAGTTGTCAATGTTAGTCTTTGAAAAGACCAGAGAGTTTCTGAGGCAATGCTAGAAACCAAATCTCCATTTCAGAAAATGTATCAGGAATTGATGCATCTGATATCCTGGCTAACAAGGATGTTAATATCAAATAGGAGAAGAAGTAAAACACTTTCCTCCTCTAACTTCTTGTGTCACCTTTCTAGAGCAGACTCCTGAGCAGAAACATATCCACACAAGTTCCACAAGAACAGCAGCAGAATCCAAACTATCTTTCTCCCAAGAACAGTTGTTCCAAGGAAACATTTCTCAATTTTTTTTTCTTTCATTTTGGAGTCATTTTTAAAATCACAATAAGATAATCTATTTGAAATTTATAAAATATAAAATATGACCTATAAACCAAAGTTTCTATGCTCTGATCATTCCCATTTGGATCCTGTGCTTCAGCTCAAGAGCCTCTAAGCTTTGGAAGGGGCGGAGAAATGGCGATATGAACAGACAGGAATACACAGGAGAGATGGAATGACACGCTGAGGGGAAAAAGGAGAAATCCTCACTTTCCCCCCTCAGCTCTCTCCTACATCCTCCTCTGTTCTTGGCGGCTTCCGGCCATGCCTTACCTTTTGCTGATCCGGTATGGAGCAGTCTCCAGCACTCCTGTGATGGGGTTGGAGATGGTGGCTCTGCGCAGCTGTGAAGCCAGGGACATGATTTACCCACACAGACACACACATACAAATATGTGTGTGTCTGTGTGCTCGTCCAACATATGAACCAGCCTCACAGCTTTGACTCCACAACAGAAATCCACAAAACAAAAATCCTAACTACCATTCTGTGTTTATGTTTTTCAAGGGTGCATGGAAGCAACACTTACCCTTGGCTTTGCCAGCTGCTTGACCATACTCATTTCTTTGTCTGAGATGATGTCCAGGTAGCGGACAATGTAGGGGCGGTCCCACTCATCTTGCTGTTTGACAGGTGACAGCACATATTTGGGGTTGTGTTTGTTGTCAAAGTAGCGACAGAACAGTCGGCTCTGCCTTCTGGGGGTCTAACAAGAGAAAGGGAAAGAAGTTATAAAAGGAGGTCTAAATTGAAAGTCGGAAATTGTGAGTCTCTTTGTCTTTCTCACCATTCTGATGCCCTCCCCGCGACAAAGCATCTCATACTTCTTCCTCTCAGGAAGCAGCTGATTGGTGATGTTCTTTCTGGACTTCTTCTTTTCACCAGTTTCTCTTTTGCCTCGGTCCTTCTTGACTATACTTTCACTCTCCGCATCCTTTTTCTGCTTCTCCAACTGGAACTCAAAGTACTTCCGGTTGCCCTTGGCCCGTTGATGCTCTGGGTCTACACAGGAAAATTGCAAACCCAACAGTATAGTTATAGGGGTCATCACAAATAGCCATATAGGCGATCAGCGTTTAGCACGGTCCAGATTCTACTTAAAGAAAGAAAATGTGAATCCCCAAAAAAGTGAAGGGAGACTCACCCAGTTCAAGCAGCCTCATGGTGAGCACCAGGGCTCGATCAATATCCCCCTGCTGGTAGATTGAATAGCTGAGGTAGTCGAGCACCGTCACCGAATCTATGGTGGACTCTTCTCCCTCATCGAGCTGCCTCAGGGCCTGGGCCATCCACAGCTCTGTGTGGTAGTAGTCGACATCGGAGTAGGCGATTTTCCCCAACTCGTAACAGTCCTCTACTGTCATACGGATCTTGTGTGTCACTCCTAGTGTGTAGAGGATACAGGATGGAAGCATTCACATAAAAACTAAATCACATTGTTTCTAATGCAAATCACACAGAAACCAAGAAAAACTAGGTCTTCGATCACAGATAGATGTGGTATGCACTGATTTAGGACCCTTACCAGGTAGGTCTCCTATGGAGATTGTGTTGGCGTCCAATCTGTATGTGTCTTGTAACCGGAGGAGAGCTTTAGCCGCCCCGGTTTGGTCCTCATCTGTGGGGAAGTACTTTCTCTGGATGGTGAGGTTGGAAATAAATCCTGGGAGAGATAGACAGAAAAGGACAGAAGAGATATAGGATGATTCTTAGTGGTATAAATAAACCCCAGCAAGTGGAAGATAAATACTCTTTCCTAACTGCTTGATGCAATTTTAATCTTTAAAGATATACTTCCATTAAGCCAGATGTGGGGGAAATTAATGAGTCATGTTCTATTTTACTTTAGAAACTTCGACTGAAATACTGTTTATCTGGAACAAATATGCATCACAACATAAATAAAGATCTTCCCTGGTTTGTGTTTTAAAAGTCCTTTTCTTTAGCTTTTTGCTTTGCTTTAATTTAATTATTAACGGATCTGGCACTTATTGTAGGATCTGGCAGAACAACAAACTACAAGGTTGTATCAGCATACATGGTTATTTCTGAGTTGTAATGTGAACCAGGTTTTTATTTATGCGTACCATCAGTGGTGTCGCTGAGGACAAGGCTCTCCAGTTCCCCCCACTCTGTGTTCAGTCTCTTCATCAGTTTGAAGGCGTTCACCGGATGCCCCAGGTATTCCTCGGGGTCCTGCATGGCTGCGGCTGTCAACAACTCCAACTTATCAGCCCACCTATCACAATGAAAGCAATAGAGTTATGGATTGTTTATGAGCAACCTTTTTCTAAGCTTGTGTACATGGATGCTTGTATGTGTTTCATCCTTTTCCACAAACTCACCGTTTCACCTGTTCAAGCTTGTTCTCCTCTGCTAGGATGTAGTCCTTTAGAGAGGTGACGAGGTCTTTCTCTGTGTATAACAGATCTGTCATCTGGCCTGAGGAATCAGACAAATAATCAGTGCTGCAATGTTGAATTACACATGGCTGCACTTTATAATGTCATGTTGTAAGATGGCATTTGCTATGTCTGGTAAAACATTAAGGTTCAGTGGAGAGACCAACTATTTAGAACACGAGTACCATATTTTGCTTGATGGTTTTTACCTATGGAGGTGAAGAAGTCGTTGTTGGCCGCGAGCAACGGCAGGCAGCTCAGCAACAGTAAGCACCAACTTAACAGCTCCATCCTAAACAAAGGGAGAGAGAATGAAATGAGTTATTTTATAAAAGTACTTGAAAACTGTCCTGAGAATAAAACACATATAAACATGTGTTTTAAGAGGGATTTAAAAGGGCTAGTCAGATGGACCTGGTCATGAGAAAATAGCTATAAAATGAATAGTTAAAGCCTTGAACTAAAAAGACTTGGAGAATATAGTTAATCCTTTGGTAAGAGCAGCCTCCTACCCACCACACAAAGTCAAATATAAGTCTGTGGCTGATGTAAGTGTCCGGTTGGGCTTTGGAGTTGGCACAGCTGTAACTACCACTGTGACATTTCAGCTCATACAAACAGACATCAGAGTACGACACAGACAGACGGGAGGTATGTCCAGGGATGTCTGTGTACGCTCAGTATCTCAAGAGTATGTGCAAGTGCTTGGACTGTAACATTTCCACTGTATGAATAGAAAAGTGAATTAATAGATCTGGAGCTGCATCATACCTTCAACCTTCAACCTTCAACAGGTCTAAATATGTATTCTCTCTCAGACAAATATTGTGGGGATACTGGGTTTGTCACCATGCCATTAGAGAGGACCGCTGTTTTCTTGGATTATGCTGTTTACACAAAATAAGATAACATGTTGAGAACAAATCGTCTCTAACTTCTAGAAAACTCGGCCTTAGACAGTAGTGTGACCCTGGGAATGTGTATTTCTAGGTCACATATAACAGAGACAAGGGGCCCATATGATGAAGTCATTAATAAACAAACTATAGGGCACAGAGAATGTAAAAAAAGGTGACAAATATAGATGCCTGGTTTTTGACTTTAAGTAACGCTATGATGTGAAGCCTTTTTAACTATAAACGGCTAAAAGAAGAACCTCTAGGTTGTTTCTGCCTGGTTCTGTTGTTTCTAGATCCACTAGTGAGTCCAAAATATAGCCTGGACTCCATAAAGTACTTTGGTATATGTATCGTGGTTGAATCTGATGTGTAATATATATATATAATACGATATAGTATATTTAAAAAAAGAGGAAAAAACCCCAAATAAAGTTATTGTAATAAAAATAACTGCAAAGATTCATTAAATTCATACATGCATATATGGAAAAAATCACATGCCAACACCCATATCTGCTCTTATCTCCACACGAAATGTGCATCTACGTAGATACGGATGTGAAGCCTTCTACTGGAAGCAGACAACAGGCTCAGGCAGGTTCAGAATTTGCCACAACGACAAGCCTTCGGTGAAAATGAAGGAATGATCTCACACAGGATTTTAATTCAAGTCAGCAACAGGCATCTTAGAGGAAAGAAAATATATCTGACAGAACTTATTAAATTAAAGCACGATTAAAGTACAAACAAGTGCAATTTACCATTATCCTCTACCGCTGCTGCCATAGTACTTCCAGTATATGTGGTGCCACCCAGTCCAGAATATCATAAATAAGCATTTGCCACTTAGACTTCCAGCAGGATAAAAGAAAACAGTAGAATGTAATTACTGTAATGACAGGGTGACAGCCACTCTGCTGTAGAAGTGGAGTATCAAGAGTAAAGCTGGGAGAAAGCAGTTGTAACTTAGATCCAGGATTCATGCCCAACATGAGAGTGAGTGGTAGTGAAAGTGTCTGTGAGGATAAACGCTGTTCCGTGACATGTGAAAAACATTCCTGATGGAGCACAAACCATTTAACATTTATCCTGAGGAGCCACTTGTTTAGACAGAACATAGAAAATTCTTCAACATAATTTGCCTGCAGTAAACTAGGTTTGCATGTTCATTATATGTAATGTTGACTGAGGGATAACAGGCTATATCCCAATGCTCCTTGTGCTCACTATTTTAAAACCCCTCAGCCAAAGGGCAAATGCATCTTAGGAATCACTGTCAGTTTGTATATGTATATCATATACATGTTTTACTCTCCAATATCGGTAACAGCATCAGCTCCCAAGAAATCCAAACCATTCTGGCTATATGGTTTGCACCAACTTTGGGATTTTACCTCACTATAGTGTGCGGATATTATTTCCAAGATAAAGTTACTCTCCTATATTAAAACAGGAACAAGGCTATACAACTGACTCATTGAGGAAACTTTGCAGAATTCCACAGGTATCATGGTTACATGAGAATCTCTGAAAGCATCTCGTCAGCTGTTGAATGAATGACTCCTGTGCAAAAAAGCAGAAGTTCAGTACTGGAGATTCAGGGGCTTTTAAATGTCACAACCTGACGAGACAGATTAACTTCCAGTTTCTGAGCTCCTGATCCTAATGACAGGCGTCTCCTTTCACCGTGCACCGAGCTGAGGGGGTCTTTCCTTCGCCTCCACCTCGACCATCTCCCCCGGGCTCCACAGGGACCGAGGCGGTGGAGTCAGGTTGCACCGAGGCTTCCACAGGATGTGGATGGAGGAGGACTGCCACGTCTTCGCCCCTCCCCGCCGGAGGAAGCTCATGAGAGGGCTGCAGGACTGCTCCGTGGAGCCGAACTGAAATACTTGAACCTGCAGTAACCTGTCTATAACCCCATCCTAACTGGCTCCCAGCTGGGAGGCCACTAATACATGGAAGGTGGTGGTTAATTACTCCTAAACCACTGTGAAGGGAGAAGCTGGATTTGTTATGCTACAGATATTTGATGAATATTAGCTCCTCGTTGCGATGTGCGACACAGACTGTGCGAAGTAAAACGTGTTGACAGCTAAGAAATAAAAACTATATATTCTTGGTTTAATTCCCCCAACACAGAGCTGAGTGGAGGCAGCAGCAGAGCATCGATGTTCCTCCATCATTAACCTTCATAATGCTTCGTGTTCATCCCATTTTCTCGCCTTCCCTTCACTGGATTCTCTCCTTTCACCCCCTCGCACATCTGCCCGCTGGAGTGACATCGTCTCCCGCACGAGACAACCATCACCAAACAGAGAAAGTTCCCAAACTCAAGTTAAGCTAGTTCCCAGCTAGCTAGCATCAAGCTAACGTTACTTTGGAAAAATAAAGGGAATTTAGCGTCGTTTAACGGGCTCGAAATGTGAAGCAAAAAAGGACACTGCGTATATATTCGCAGTGGACACGAAAACTACCAGACGACACTTTACATTTCTACATGTGTCAAAGCGTTTGTTGTTTTTCTATCCGCTCCAGGAGAGGTTTTATTTACCTTGACGGGAGCATCGAGGGGAGAGTTAGCAAGAATGCGAGAGAGCGGTCGGGTCGTCGGGTTCCCTCAGCTGCTGCAGCCGGACTGGGTCGCACTGGGATCAGGCAGAGAGATGAGCAGGGACCGGGCTCTTCCTATCGGTGGTGTTCCGGCGATGCACTGTTGGCCATCTGGTAGTGGTAAGTGCTGGATCTCAGGGAGTACGTGCAGATCCTCACATTCACCCTGTCCTCCTCTTACTATGAAGGGGGCTGTCGCCTGTGGGAGCCGGGGGAGGTGTCTGCAGACGTCTTGACCCGTGGATAGGCAGCACACGCACGGATCACTTTAAACGGTTTTCAAGTTAAAAAAAAAGAAGAAGACTGTGTCGTCACTCGTTTGCCACGTGTTGAGAAAGTAGTGCAAGAAGTGGAAAGAGCAGATTTTCAACCATGTAACAAACTGTTGATTTGTGTGTGTGTGTGGGGGGGGGGGGGGGGGGGTGCAGTGTTTACTGTGACTTTAGCATTGCACATTTTTATTGATCCTAATTTAAAGTTTTCTTTTCACAATCCTCACTTTTCACAGTCTTTCCATTTACTCCCCCTTTTCCAGAAAATTCCTTCCTCCTCCCAAACCCAAAGCTGTGACTGGAGGGAGGGAATTCCTGCTGCATGCATCTGAGGTCAGCGGGGTGGAGCTAAAAGTGTGTGTGTGTGTGTGTGTGTGTGTGTGTGTGTGTGTGTGTGTGTGTGTGTGTGTCTGTGTGTGTCTGTGTGTGTGTGTCTGTGTGTGTCTCTGCATGTTTGCATTGCAGGCTGTAAAAAACTGACTGCACCATTTCCAGATGCTCAAATGTGTGCGTAATGTAAACAGTATGTGTGTGAATGTGATGCACTCTGGTTATTTGCAGGCCCGTCCTGGAGCATGAGAGTACCAGGGCACCATCACTGTGGTCCCTGGTTTGAATCCCAGTTCCGCTGGGATCTGTATGAGAGGAGATTGCATGCTTGCTCTCCCCACGTGTGAGCTGGTTTCCTCCACCTACCCTGAGGAGGAGGAGGTCAATTGGAGACTCTATGAATGGTAGTTGGATTCTGTCTAAAGGACAATAATGGATAGAGGATAATCATATAAATAGCAAATATGCAAAACCGTCTGGTTTCTAAATTAAATACCTTTTGGTTTTGTTGGACGTAATAAGAAATTTGAAGACAATTTATAATTTCTAATCAGGTTTCTAAACTTGTAGTAAACTCATGACCAACAACCCTCTGCACATTCATGCCTGTTTGATCTTTATTTATTTTTTTCCTACTCACCCCTGGAAAAATGTGATAAAACTGACACACACGGTGCAATAGTTAAAGTTGTTACCGCATTTGCAACGGAGGTCACACTATTTCTGTGATTTATATAGTTTTAGTATTTTCCCATATTTGACTTTTTTTTATATCGTAAGCTCTTTCTATCTTTTTAGGGCCCAAGCACTGACAGGCACTGACAGACGGTGAGGCCCTATTGAAATTGTAAGGATTATTATTATTTTTCAGGCAAATTAATTGGCTTTTCGAGGGCTTTAACATTCTCAAATTCTTAGCAAAATTTACAGAAAACTAGAAAGTTCTTTTTTTATTTTAATTTAAAAAAAAGTTCAAGTCCTGCGCAGAAGCGAACTGCGCAGGATTCATTTAATTTAATTTATTTTATTTTATTTAATTCAATTTTTTATCTTTTTAAAATTGTATTTACTGCATATATTTGACAGGTACTTAAAAGTAATTTTTATATTTTGGGATTTTAGTTTTTATTGTTATTCAAATTGTTGCACTGCTGTGCCGGTTTCTTCTCGTCTTACATATCTCATCTTATTGTTGACCCTGTGTTAACTTGCACATGACAGATACAGCCTTTTCTATCAACTATCACCAAACAAAACGCCATACCAGGGATTATCAGAGATTAACAGAGTCATACTGAGGCCACATAATTAAACAGCTGTATGCTGACTAATGTTATTGAAACGTAGCACAAGAAACACTGTGTGGCGCTTGAGGGTGAAAGTCAAACTTGTGGGGGCAGATAAACTCCTTTCATGCCTTTGAGAGTCTTTCTTGCAGTATAAACCAAATCTGTTTAGTCTCAGCTTGTTTTACATATTCTCTCAATGTGAGCTGTGGGAAGTAAAATACAATTTCTCTCCATGTGCTTTGCAGGAAGAAAATAATCCTCTTTTCATTCCTATTTTGCAGTCATCGGCGGATGTCGTCCAGGGACGAGAGTCTGCTCCAAAACAGCTGCTCCTCATAGGTCAGCAGCTGACGCAGGAAGTTCACGTTGGGTGCCATACAGGCCCTCCTCTCCTTCAACCAGCTCAGGGCATGAAGCAGGGACTTAGAAAGTTGAAAGTTTATCTAAATTTCCAAGTGTTGGCTACAGTCATGAAAACATAATTTGAATGTTTCATCCAGTGCACATAGAGATGATTTACTTATAAACTGCTGAGTCTTTAATGTGTCATGATGCCTTGCTGTCTGTGTAAACTCATCACACCGCAAAGTTTTAAGAAAACATTTATATAGCTTAATAATTTATTTAGCTAAATTGTGTTTTTCTTCTTGATAACTGCTATTCGACTGCCACAGTGAGTTTAATGAAACTAGTTGGCAGACTGTGAAAGGTCAGTGAAGAATATAAACACACATAACAGTGCATACATGTTTCCACACACATGACTGGTCACCATACTGCATTATATTGTTTGTGTTTTGTGATGTTCAACCAGCCGCAATGACACACAGAGGTATAACTAAAAGCCTTTAAGGCCTACAAGAGGCTTTTTGACATTGTGTCCTGGATCAGTCAGGGTGCTCACGCTGCTACTGTGTTTGTCTGATCTGCAGAGAGCCCAGGCCCCCATCCTCTCGGTCTGTTGGGTTTGTTTACTTAAGAAGACCCTCACTCATGCAGCTATGTGGCTGGTGGACTCCATGATGGCCTGTGTAGCTACAGAGGGATCCAGACATGCGGTGGGGGGGAGTCCGGTGGGGGGGAGTCGGGTGTGGGGGAGCAGGGAAAAGCTGGAGACGGACTGTCAGGAATGTCACAAACAGGTGGTGAAGCTGTGAGGAAGCAGAGCCAGGATTTGCTCACTCCCCAGGAAGAGGTATGCTTTATCAATAGGATTATAAATCAATATAAGATATATATAGATAGATAAATAGATAGATTGATAAATATATAGATAGATAGATGAATAGAATTCCTCTCATGAGGCTGAAAGAGTCTCAGATTCACTCGTCTGGTGTAATAAAATGTGTCAGCAGACCTCGACAGATTCCACAGATGTCTGCTCTATTTCTGTGTTTGTTCAGAGGAAACGACTTTCTCGGGTTTTTATTGTCCACCTGTAGGTCGCATCTGTGATTGTGGGAAAAACAAACTGACTGGGACCAAAGTCCATTGGGACAAAGTGTGGAAACACATGAGGTGAATGCCCGCGGCACAGAGAGCAGGAGCCAACTCAGCAGAGTGAGAGGGAGAAGGTGAATGAATTCCTATTATAACTGAGCTTTAATATGTAGGTGGTGACAGGACGGCAGTCCGTCAGAAGTGATAACTGGAATATGAAGACAAAATATGACTTTTTGAGGAAATCCTGATGGTGAGTTTAAATTCTTGTGATTTCTCAATGTTAACAAAAAACTAAATTAACCATTTATTTAATTGTTTGTTGTTGTTGTTTTTAAGTTAAACCTTTTAAGCATGCAGGTTTATCAGCTGACCCTCCAATGATATATGTACCGTACTTTTCTGCTAATATTGTCTCAAGCTTGTAGACTCGTTCACTGAGCTTGATTCAGCACAAGAAGTTTGGCTCGAACCTTTGCAGCCTCAATCATGAATAAAACAGAATGAAATAAAGCAACGAAACAATGTTTAACTTGTAAAAAGTCCCATTTTAATATTTAACTGGTAAATGAAACAGGCCAAAGCAACAGTGGGTGAGGATGTTGTCTCAGCTGCTGGTTGAATTTCAGTTGTTCTTGACACGTTGATTTCCAGATTGCTCTTTGCAGTTGTCAACATGTGAATGTCTCTTCTCTCCACATTGTCTCCAAACAACAGATCCCTGCGTCCCAACAGGAACATCTTCACAGAATGACAGCATGTCTTTCAGGTAAAAGGTTTGTATAATTTACTTTTCAAGAGGTTGTCAACAAAACAATTCAGCAACCAATGAACTACCAATGTTCTCCTGTGCAGTTCGTGGAGTTGGAGGCGAGGACGTTGTGCCTCAGCAGCGAGGAGTCTCTCATTAAATCATGCTCTGAGGCCCCTGGTTCCCGTCCTCTGCCTGGTGGTCCTGGTGATATATGGCCTGGCTGACAAACTCCGAACCTTTGTGGCCGGCATCTTCATCCCTCAGTACCATTACCCCTACGCCGTGGCTCTGTGCTTTGGTCAGGTTGGTACCCGGCTGCTCCCTGACGACTCTCTATCAAAATCGTATATCTTATATATTTAAAAAGGTCACACACAAACACAAGATACTGTTAAAAAAAGAGTAGTGATAAAAGCTAATATAGGTAATAAAGCGTGAGTCTAGAACAAAGTTGGCTAGAACTGTTGTTAATCATTACTGCAGGTCACTTGAAATGCCTGCCCAATAAAAAGTCATACTTTTTCTTATGAATTTCCATGTGACTACATCTGTAATTCTGTGTGTGTGTGTGTGTGTGTCTCGAAGGCTGTAAAGATGTTGATTTATGGACTGTGATTACATTACATGTAATTTGGTTGACGCTTTTGTCCAAAGCGACTTACAATTAGTACACTCAACAGTCATGAGGGGCCATTTAGGGTTTCAGTATCTTGCCAAGGACACTTCGGCATGCATATGGGAGAGAGTGGGGTTTGAACCAGCAACCTTCTTGTTGGAGAACCACCACTCTAACCACTAGGCTACATCGTGATATATTCTTGAAGTAATATCCATTTAAGGGTCATTGGGGCTGGAGCCAAACCCAGTTGACTCTGAATGAGAGGGAGTGTTGACCCCAGACCAGCCTTAATATCCAATTCAGTCCACAATTGTTTTCTTTCTGTCATGACGCGTGCATTATGCTACAGAACAGCTGAACATGAATGAGTGTTTTAAAGCTTTTAAAGAGCATTTTAAACATGTAAACACCTGAACAAAGTCTATATAAACTAAATTTGATAATTGATGGTTTTACATATAGTAAAACTCTGTCAAAGGTGAAACGTGTAGCCAACCGTAATTTCCATTAGGAATAAATCAGGTTTTTCAGTGTCTCAGATTGAAAATAAATATTTTTGAAATTGCTTTTTATGTCCAACAAAAGCAAAAGGTGAGAAGGAGAAGCTATAGAATATTTAGCATATTTGCAGTTTAGATTTAGAGGCACAGAATCAGGGGATTATTGGTTTGTATCATCTATATGTATGTGTCAAGAATTTAAAATCTGTGAGTCACACCGTCAGAACTTTTTATTTGAGTATCTGTATCCAGTGTGTTTACTGTAATGCTTTGTAATGACATTGTGAAATCCTCTCCAGGTTCTGATCTCCTTGTCAGTCTTAAATCTCCTCCACGTCCTGGGTCTGGTGCCTCTGAAGCGTTACTCCAGGTCTCTGGGTGAGAGGGTGTTGGTGCCGGCCATCTGTAGCAGCATCCACGCCGTGCTGGCTACGTGGGCCCAAGCCAGCAGCGCGTATTCCGGCCTCTTCCCCACCACTCTGCCGCTGCTGCCCCTGCTAACTGTCGGCTTTAGTTTTGCCCTGAAGCTGACATCTCTGCCCTCTCTCCACATCTCTGTTCTGATCTCCATCCTGACTGGGACCTCTCTCGTCGCCACAGGTAAATATTAAGATGATGTTTCGAGGTGAAATCAATGAATCTTAACCTCAGAACAAATGACCCTCTTATCAATCTCCTCTCTCTCTCTCTCTGCATATTCCAAAGGTCTCTCGGTTGTTGATCCTCTGGAATACTTGTATGCACCTCTGGCTTTAATCCTCCACAGTCTCTCTCTGACCTGGCTGGCCAAAGTGTCCGAAGCCGAGCATCTCCACTCCCCCGATGCCCAATCGTCCATTTTTGACATCTACTACGCCCAGCTGGTGAACCAGAGCTGGGTGCTGGGCCTCCTGTGGCTGCTGCACCCGGACAGGCCCTGGCAGGTTCTGAGTCGGGGCAGCTGGCACAGTTTGCTCTTTCATGGATACCTGCTCGCCATCCTCCTGCTGGGGATGGTGCTGAACTTCCTCGTCAGTATCTCGGCTCTGTGTGTCTCGCCGCTTTCTGCTGCACTGCTCCACTCAGCACGGCAGGTAGTGCAGCCGTTCCTTCTTCTGTAGTTTCACTTTATAGGACTTTTACCAGTGAATCACAGGTTTTTTATTATATGGATTAGAACAAGTTGCCTATTTCAACTTTATACGTTTATACCTCCATGTAATGGCCCTGGGGACATTCCACTAAACCCAGAAGGACAATTCAGATAACAAAAGGGGAGGGGCCACTTCTGTCGTTTGTTATTGGACAGAACCCAAGAATGAATGACAGTTCAATGTCACTACTGTTGCAGTGTTTGGACCCTCAGGGCCACCATGACCTGTGCTACTCAGGCATGTGCATATTTTCAGCTAAGATAAAATGCAGAATGAGTCATTGTAAATAGCACAAGAAAACACATAAGCTATTGATTTATCCTTTGGTCTAAAAGTGTTGAGACCAGTTAGACTTCATCTTAATTCATGAAAGATAATGTCTGTACAGGACAGGACACCGTGTACAGAGTCCTCCCAAGACTAAACCACATGAATGATTGACAGACTGTGAACGTAATGTGACAATGGAAGCATATAGATGTGGATCAGAAAGCATAACGTCATTTAGAGAAGGTGACATCGAAATAACACGAATAAACCCACCTGCTTTCTAATGTATATTTATGAAAAACAGACAATAATTGTGGATAATCCATAAATAATGAAAAAGGAGTTCTTTATCACAGACATCTGGATGCTGTTGTCAGAAAGCTGAACGCTAACTGAGAGATTGAAGTCCCTTTGTTTCACCAAATTAATTTTCAACCGCAGTTTTGTGGAAGTTGTCCTTGGACGACAAGGTGAGAAGAGAAAACAGTGAGTTCCAGTTTATTTGAACTAATATTTGTTCAACTGGACAGTTTTATTTCAGCTGTAATCGTTGACTGGATAAATATTTAACCAGAGGAAGTTGACCTTAAGTGAATGTGACAGCTGTGATCTGTCAGATAAGTGGCCACGATGAGGAGGGAGTCAAATGTTGCCCATTGCAATTTCTGTCTGTAAGTTATTATCAGAAACTACATTTAACAATAAGCTATTAATGTTCAGCTTTTTCCAACTGTGCAGTGTTTATGTATTATATTTAAAAAAAGAAGTGAATATTTTATAATTTTAAATGTTGAGTGGTGGTGAAACAAAGAGAACCTGTTTACATTTAACAACTGAAATAATATGAAATAAATTTACTTGCAAAAATATTTATTCCGTTTCTAACTTATGAATGTAAGTGCAGTTAAAAAACATCAGTACATGTATTTCAACATTAGCAGCATGAATATCCACTGTAAACATTTTTACATTTTAATTTCACCTTTAGTTTACCGTCCAAAAAACATACAATTACTGAGCTTGTGGATCACAAGACTTTCAGAGTATCATGAAAAAAAAGAACAATAACTCATTCTACAGATTCATGGCAACACATCTGTTTGTTCAGTGCAACCAAAACTGTAGACAAATGCATTTCTTTACACACTGCCACAAATATGACCCCACCACAGAAAACGGATGGGGCCATCAATCTGAAATGTGCATTAATGAAAGGTTTTAATGTATGACATGTATTTTTCTTCCTATTAAATTCTTGCCTTTTTTTTTACTTGTGCAATTTATTATTACAATTAAACCACAAACGATGCAGGTTTCAAAACATTTAGAATAGATGAATGTATAAATGTCTTCTGTGTCTCCGCTCGTCTTACAGAACAAGATGAATGAATGTAAACAAAAACACATTTGGACACAGTGAAAACTCTACATGGCAACTTTTACATGGATGAATGCTACAGAAGTTACAAAAGTCCCTCTGTTGACAGTTTGAGATGCTGCCCCTGGCTGGTGGTCGATACTTTTTATTCCTATACTCCCTTAACCATTTGTTTCTTCTTTGTTATGAGGAATCGGAGTTGGGTGGTAGGTGCAGACCCAGGCTCTGCAGCAGGTTGGAGGCTGGTCCAGCCAGACCCTCCTGGCAGCTCAGGGACTCCAGCAGGTTTGATATCAGGTTTAAGTCTACGTCAAGAGGCTGGATCTCCTCCTCTGTCTCATCCACGTCTGCATTGGCGTAATCCTGCAGGACAAGCACATTCATCACGATACATTATTTCACTTATTTTTTGTAAACAAATATGTTGAGGCAGAGCCGAGGGAGGAACGTGATATGCAAAGTTTGAAATCTTACTGTTGGATTGAAGCTTTTTCCAATATTAGTGCCCATCAGCTCCGAATCCATTTGGTCCATGTATCCTCTCAGACTGTCCAACGTTTCTGTTCCATTTCTCTCATCGTGACCAGTTGACCCCTCCTCTTTTTCTTCTTCCTCCTCCTCTTCGTCATCATCATCATCATCATCATCTAGATCGTCTGAATCTAGCTCTTCTTCTTTACTCCCTATAAAATTTAAATGACAGATTTTGTTAAAGAGGTGAAGATGTGTTAAGTGTCTGCGAGTTATTTTTTTACTGTTCCTAACATCCACGTACCGAGCAGTCTGTCCATAGCGTTGGCCATCGAGTCAGGCTCAAAACTGAAAGGATGAGCTGAGCCGCTCCTGGAATATAAAGAAAACTCAATATGACAAATGAAAGAGCAGGCAATGCAAATCTAAATGAATGAGATGTGTCTTAAACTATTTTAATCAATGAGCCTTCGATGATCTTAATAAGATATTATCAAAATCAATTAGGTCTAATGGACAGAGCGCCAGTCGGTCTCACCAGGGAAGTTCAGCTCCCTCATGCGATGCCATGGCGCTGAGGAAGTTCTTCATCCCTTGACTGACAGCTACCAGGCTGTAATTGGCCTCCTCTTCCTCCTTGTCGCCCTCCGTCTCTTTCCTCTTCTCCTTTGCACCTGTGACGGGCTGTGTCTGTTTGGTGGAGCTGGAGTTCTGGCTGCCAACATCAGACCTCCCCCCGCTCCTCTCCTGCAACATACGCTCCAAATCCTGAGCTGTGATATCAAGCCAGCTGTCACCTGGAGATAGACACAAAGACAAATTAATCATGGGAAACGGTTGAAAGAGATAAGGCTCGAGAAGGGAAGACGCAAACCAAAAAGGACAGAAACTAAAAGGAATTGGCAGGAAGCAGAAACTCCCAGGTGGCATTGACAGAGAAAAGGTAATGTTTGCTATCCAGGCAAAGTCAAATAAACCTTGAAATACATACTTTATAAAATGTGAAATTTCCACAGAGACACAGATATAAATAAAACTGTCTCCACAATCATTTCAAGGGCAAATTGTCCTTTCCAGATATCAAACGAATATATGTAAAACATCTAAAATACAAACAAATATCTGTTATAATGTATCATACAGGAATAATTACACCATATATATCACTTAAGACATGTTGATGCTTTATTTCTGATGTCGAATGTCAAGTCTCCAAATATGGAAAGTTTAATAGTAAAGGTACATTTTCACTTACTGTCCTCTTGGGGGAGCTGTGACTCTTGTTTCCTCAGCTCCTCCAAGTCGAAGGAATTGCAGCTTTGCAGAAGACGGAGAACCTCCTCACCCGGGGACAAAGCACTGGCAACACACACAATATCAGCATTCAGACACACACACACACAATTGGATGTTACAGGCATAAACAATCACACAGTGCTCACAGCTGCATCCACACATGCTGTCCTCACCTCGATTTTGAGGCAACTGACTGTTTGAAGAAGTTTTCTGCAGATCGTGTCAGTTCTCTGTAATGGCTCGAGCCTTCCAGTTCTCCCTGTGTTTGACAACAACAACATTAAAAATGTGTACAACTTTCTACAGTAGAACATTTCTGAGAGTAAGGCATCTTCAATAATTTGTTTTATGTAAAACCTTATAGTCCTAATATTCAAAACAGACCAACCTGGAAGTAGCCGTTCCTCTTCAGACTATCCATGAAGCTTTTCCACTGAGGGTTACAGCTGACGGGGGCATCGGGCTCTGATGACGGCAGCCTGCACTTTGAGCACAGGATCTCAAAGCCATGTGCCTGGGGACGGGGTCACACACAGATAGAGACAGAGATTAAAAATCAATGAGACTTAAAACTCCCAATTTAATTTGCTAATAAGGCAGATCAGAATGAACAGTATACACTAGTGGTGGCTCACCAGTTTCATGCCAAGCTCCTGGGCTTTGTACTGGGGATGAGAGCGAAGAGGCAGCGTGAAGCCGCTCCTTCGGTCTGGGGTGAACTCCTGCTGCTGCAGCTGAGCATAAAGGCAACGGGTGAATGTCACCTGAGGATAAATACAGAAGAACAAGGTTTGGATTTGCATCAAGGATTTTAAGACACTTCACAAAAGCTGGAAAATAAACATCACAGAAACAATATTTTAAAACTAAAATAGTCTCTTTAAAGGTTTTAAGCCTCTTGTCTTTGCCTACAGCCCAGCAGTAATGAATCTTTAGTTGTGTTTACCGATGCCAAGACTCTTGTAACAGGAGGAAAGGTCTTGAAGCTCCGACACGCCTGCAGATCTACTGGATCCCGCAGGTAGAACGCTGACACTGCCGGGGCGACTAGGTCTGGTCGCTGTGCCAGCACCTCGGCGATACCTGCGGGTATGAAGCAGTGGGCGCGGTGGAGATTTGTCTTAACCTTCTCTGGGTACCTAAGTGGAAAGTAAAGATGGATTTTTTCTAATGTTCCTCTTACATAGAATTCTCAAAAGACCTAGAAATTCTAACATTTTGCCTTCAACTAATGTTTTAAATACAGAGCTAATGTGACCACAGGAAGGACTGTTACTTTTTATACTTTTCAATTTTCTATTCCATATTATCTGTGCAATGGCGGCCCTTGTGGGAAGCATATAAACGTGTCACTGACATTGACTTTTCAACGGATCTCTTCGATTTTCATCATGAAAAGACGTCCTCTTACCCCTCTAGTCGTTTCGTCAGGGCTGTACATATCTTCGGACTAGCTCGACAGGCGCCTGTATGCGTGGAGAGCAACATCAGAGCTTGTTCTACACTGGGCACCACATCCCTCGAGATGCCCACTGGACTGGATTTGGTCGGGTAGGGAAGGATGTGCAGTTCTCCCTTAAAGAGGAAGACCTTCAAAAAAGTCTTACACTTAGTAAAGGACATTCCAGCCTAATTTCTTTTATACTTTGACAGTCTGAAGTAAATATGATTTAATAGTTATATGTGATTTGAACCTAAAAAACTAACACAATGCAATTTCTCTGGTGCGGTCATATTAACAGATAAACGTATCCATATAGACCATCTCATCTGATCATCTCACCCGGAGTTCACTGGTGTCTGGATTCAACCACTTGGGAAGATAATCTGCAGCTTCAATCAGAAGAAACTCCCCATCGTTGTCCTCAACTCTGCACAAACATGAGGGGAGAGAAAAGCACATGACAGTCAAACCTCTGAACCTCTTTAAACTTTTTTTTCTCTACTATACAAGCTCATAACTTCTATCCCACCTGGCTGCAAGCTGTGGGAAGTTCTCTGTGATCTGCTGCAGGAGGTAAACGATAAACCACTCTTCCTCCACATTGTCCCCAAACTGAGTGCTGCCCCCGATGTGAGCAGGTTCATCACCTGTCAATGAAAAGTCATCACTCTTATTGGAGGGAAACTGCACCAAGAACTGCACCACTACCATTGAAATCACTGGGATCTCTGTGGTGTTGACAGGACGTTACCTTTCTCGGGGTGACACTTGAGGTTGAAGGGCTGATGCTGCCATATGTGCTGGATCACGAGAGGGGCGACCTTTGCCAGGATCTCGTCCAGGAGATGCGGGAGATGTTCCGCTGTTTGCTGAGACGTTGACGCGTCTGTTGGGATCAGGAACAGTTTGTACTGAACCGTGTCCTCGTGAAACCGTCTCCTCTGCATGACGTCCATTGCACAGAGACACCTGCAGAAGGACAACACAGCAGGGGGGTGATACACCTTCATATACCTACAGTCGGCATGGTGCTATATGTTTGTATATATCCTGACTTAATTAAGTATCAGTTAACTCGATTGATATCCATTTATATTTAGTATATAATCAACATCATATAGTTTATAGTTACCCACTCTTACCTTGTCTTATTTTAAAATGTGGTGTGAAATGTCAACGCAAGAAAAAAAGCGAAACTTTTCTATTAGCTTTGTACGTCGCTATCACGCCTGTTATCGCTGTCTCGGTCCGACTGCGAATACTGCTCGACTTTCCCCCCATCAACAAGGAAAACAATAGTTCCTAGACTATTTCAACCATATGTAAAATAAGCTCCATTATAAAGATTTACGGAAAAAACATAAATATTTAATTAACTTAATTACAAATAAACAATTTATCAAATAATAGGCTAGTTTTTTTGTAGTCCATCGAGGAGAAGCGGAGACTTTTCAGGGACGTATTCACGTTGTCGCGGTGGCTTCTGGGAGTTGTAGTGAGAGTGCTTATGACTCAATATCTGTCTAACGGTGGCCGACTGTCGCTCCAAAACTCCATTTGCCATCAGTCCGTGCGAGGGTTTAGCTGCGTATCCATGACAGCCGTGTTATTGTTGTTGGTGGTGCTAATCGTTAGCAAAGGAAAGGGGACGGTAGCTAATAGTTTCATGAATGTAAAGCGACATGACATTTGCGGAGCACACGAGATGCTAATGCGGAATAGCTACATCTATCAGGAGTCGCGTTCGTGCCTTGTTGACGTTTATTCTGTTAAACGTTAGCTATCGTCTCTGTTAACGTAACTTCCTGCTCACATTAGGTGCAGCAGCGTTAGCATTAGCATCAGTAGCCCGAGCCCCGTCCAGCTTTCCCCTCCGCAGCGAGATGTCAACCCGACCTGCGGAGTGTCCCCTGGAAGCGGAGGCGCCGAGGAGAGACGAGGGCTGGAGAGTCTGAACCAGGGACGACGGAGGGAGGATGATTTCCCGATACAACAGAAGACCCGTGTCGCACAAACTCGAGATGTGAGTAGTAAATATGAAAGAGTTGCGTTTGCTAACGAGCAGTGGGGGGGAAGCAAAGATCAGTGGCTGACATGTTCATCAATAAAACAATATCTGTCATCATCACAACGCAAATTTCCATCGATAACAACATGACAAAGATGTAATCGATGCTGATCCATTGTGCACGTGCAGTGAGGAGGAACAACACAAAGCTGATCTGCCTCAGATGTGTATTTAGTGTGTTTGTTATTGTCTATTCACGATGCAGAGTTAAAACCAACAACCTTCACTCGGGAGCCAAAATCGGTCCTTACTCTCTGAAGAAACAGAAGTAATGAGACATTTTGGCTCTAATCCAGGATAAAATATATTATAAGATAGTTTTTTAAGCCATAGACATTTATGATGATCATGACATAGTTTTGTTCTTGCCTCTACTAAAACAAGAAAAAAAGACATGACCTTCGAAGCACAACTAGCACATTATTTAGTTTATTGTGGCCTTATTAGTTATTTTATAATTTGTCAATGAATATGTCCGGTTTCTACTGCCTGTCGAGTTAATTTGTAATGTCAGAATTATTGTTATATACTGCTGGCAAGCACTGGGCGAAAATGTGATAATCATGTTCATAAATTCATGCACATAATTCTAGACCTTTACTCGTATTAATGTCTGTCATCCTTTAAACAGTATGGCTGTGAAAAAGCTATAAAGTTGTGAATTATCTGGTTTTGAATATGTATATAACCATCTTAAATTTCACTGTGGTAACCCTGCAGATGCTAACTCAGTGGAAAGACAGTACAAAGATAATATTTAGTTCATGAGTGTTTTACCAAGACCTTCTATGGCACAGAGAACATGATGATGTCTGAAAATGTCCTTGTTTTCCTACATTATTTGTATTTAAATTATATAATGTGCAAAAAAAGAGAAACTGGTGTCCTCTTTTATCACCCTTTCACTTTTCTGATTCACTTTTCTGATCCCTCTCTTGTGCAGTCGTGGGTTGTCTCGAAGCAGCCTCGACCACCACCCCCTCCCAGAGGAAGCAGACGACAACCAAACCCCTCCGCGATACCTCCATGACCTCCAGGAAGCAGTTTCCACTCACAACAGGTAACCGAGTCCTGGTTGTCCCACGGACTGTTGTGCAGGGACACAAATCAAACTGTCTATAACTACTACACACACACATTCTCTGGCTTGTATGTTTTGTCATGTGACACCATGTTGTGTGGACAACTGATTCTCAAGGAACTCCATATGTGAAATAAGACACTCAGAAGCAGTGGATTAATTGATATCACATTTCCTTCTTCAGATGTGCAATTAAAAGAATAAATAATGAGATGGGCTCAGTTACTTTGACATTTGACCTTTTGTTCCACAATGAAACCTTGCACATGATGATGTCAGCAGCCACAGACAGTGAGATTTCCTCAACCACACAACAAGAAGAAACCTTTGTTATTTCATTACTTAGAGATTCAAGATGTTTGAATATAATTGTTAAAGTGGTTCTGGGAGTGATGGAAACAACTGTGATCTATGTCCATGGCATGAACCTCACAGCTTTCTTGGTCTGTCTGTGTAGCTCAGGGACGTCTGCTGCCTCAGGCCACTCTGACTGTCCCACCGTCCTCTCCGTAGACTCAAACCAGTCCTGGTCGGGTTTCCACAGCTCCACAGGCACTGGTGTTTCTACAGAAAGGAGCTCTGTCTTCTCCTGGGGCTACGATGTAAGTCTGCTCCCGAGAAAACGATGTTCATGTGAAGTGATGAAGTCAGTCTGGGTCTGTCTGTCACACAAGAAACATGAAGAGAAAAGATAAATAGATTCCACAAAAGATTTTATTTACTTTACCTACCTGTTGGCAAACCAGTGAAAAAACATTCAACAACAATCAACCAGTAACTTAATCACATGTCTCCCCATCATCTGCCACTCTTTGTACATGTGAGATCGTATTTCACGAGGTTATGGTTTGTTATCCGAAAAAAAGTTTTCCAGGACTCAATGATTTAGTCAGTTTGTTGTCCTCGAGCTTCTAACTCACTCCTAACACACTTCTGTCTCTCTGTCTCTCTTTTGATGCACATGAACAATCCAGGTTGACCACACACACACACACAAACGCATCTCACAGGGCTGCAGGAACTAATTGTTATGCACATCAAGGCTTCCTATGGGATTGTAAAAAAAAGAACGGCTACGTGTTGCCAGTAACTGATGAACAGACTGCAAAGCAGCAGCTCTCCGTCGTAGAGCTGCTACACGAGAACAGAGGAATGACTGGCTTCTCTTCCTGTCTCTCTGTTCTTCTGTCCCACAGGAGTTCGACAAGGCGGCGTCACGACAAGTGCTGCAAATGTTTGAGGAGATCGACAAAGAGCTGTATGAGGGGAGAGGCAGTGGCGGCGGGATACTCCAGGGGCTGCAGGATGAATGCCAGCAGTGGGCCACACGTTTCCCACATCTCCGGTATACTATCCACCGCTTCCTACCAACCCTAAAGGGCAATAGTGGGAAATACATTCCTTTCTTGCATGGAAGTATAATTATTTAACTTATTTATTCTTTGTATTTGTGTCACTAAGGATCCTCGGGACTCAGGTGGTGCATCCCAGTGATGAGGGCTTCCAGTGGTACGCTACTTCAGAGAAAGGCATCCCCTCCGGCAGCAGCCCATCAGCGGGCAAAGAGAGCAGTGTGAAGTCACAGGAGAAAGATAAGAGTGGTACAGAGTAAGTCGTGTCTGCACTGTCATAAAGTCCAGCTACAGAACATTACCCTTCATTTTCAAAACCTATAGTTATGTTCATGTCTAAAAATCTAATTTGGTTGTGAGTGCAAACCTCGATTTAAGGTGATAAATTATTACAATAATATTTGTAGTTTTTATTCATGATACTGATGTGAAACAAATACTTGTGTTTGAAACAGTTTCAGCAAGTGTATGCTACATTATTTTCTAAAAGACATTAGTAAGAAATATCATGCTTCTCTATCTTGAGTAGCTGTTGGCTGGCGGTCCAGATGACTGGTGCTGGTGCATCAATTATGAAGGAGTCCTGGTCGACTCTGTGGTTTTGTGACCTAGATTCTGTGACTTGTTCGTCAAGTTTGTGAGACCGAGTCAATGTTAGTAAGCTGTGATAATGGTTGTAAAAAGGCAGCACCACTTTGTAATGAATCAAAACAGAGATTTGTAAGATATTTTGCGGCATTAAGGCTTCATTGATTGGACAGAATTTAAGTCTGAAAGCTGGAGAGAGCAGGGAAGACGTGCAGCAACAGGCAGAACCTGCGGCTGCTGCATAGAACTCAAGCTGGATTCTCGCTTCTTCATTATGTATTGATTACAGCTTCCGTCTTTATTAAAGTGCTTAATAAGATCTCTTGTCTTGGTGGAAAGGTTGAACGTGCAGGGCAGGAGAGCAGCACTGACCTCGTCCTCCTCAGCCGAGTTGGATGTGGCTCCCGGCACCTCCACTGGCTCCAGCAGTCAGTTCAAGCCGAGGGTGATTGAAGTGGAGGGTCTGATGGAGGAATATCTGGCTTTCGATAGCAGGGACATGTGAGTTTCTCACTTTCACCGAGCTGCACAGCATTGGTCCTTTTCCAGAATCTGACTCTAAACCTCAGCTGCGGTCCATGTGTTGCCCAGTTATCTTATAATGATTTATTATATCTGTCTTTTACAGGGAAGATGAGTGGGAGCAGGATTGTTCAGAGTCGGGGGGGAGGCATCACTGTCTGCCCCCTGTCTCGCCGTACCGGTGTCGCCACCAAGCTGTTCTTGACTTGCTGTTTGATGACATGTGGCAGCAGCTGGTTGGCTGGATGAAAGAGCTCGTTCAACGCCACTGGGAATGCTGCACCTCAAGTAGAAATGAACTTTTCTTTACCCTTTTACTTGTATTTGATATCGACAAATGTCCATCCTTGTGCACAGTGTTTCATACGTGACTGTACGTGTGTGATTGACAGACGATGAGAAGATTTGTGGCAACTTGAGCCCCGTGCAGCATGACTCCCTGAACCCCTTCCTGCTGCTGTCCACGCTGCCCACGCTGCTGCCCAAGCTCGGTCAGAGCCGGGTGCCCCCGCTCACAGCTGGACTGCAGTTCCAGGTTAGTGGTCTGAGAGAGGCTGACAGGTACAGGGCTGGGATCGCCATTACATTATCATCACTGCCAGGAGTTCAGGAGTTCAATTAAAAAAAGGTAAAGCTAAAAATGTATCTTCACTGTAACAATTGCTGCAATATATTACATGAAAATAAAATAAATCAGGTACAACTTTAAACTAAGTTGGTACACAGTTTAAAATGCAGCATCAGGCCAGATGAGTACAAAAGTGACTTTAGGTCTAATCCTGATTATAAACCTGTTTTGTGCACTCTGCACTTCGTCAGCTTCCCCAAACTGTGAGTGAGATCTTTGCAGACATTGGACTCGCACGCTTATATTTCACAGTTCACACCTGTTATTCGCCTGTTTTTCTCTCCTGCCTGTTGCTCTTTCCGTTTTCTCAATGAATCCGGCTCATTAACTTGTCACTATTTTCTTTCCTTCCATATTTACTCTCTGCCCTCCACCTTGCAGATGTGTTCTGTGTCTCTTTACCTTTCGGTTCACTCAGTTTGGTTATTTCTCTTTTGTTTTTAATTCTCCCTCTTTCCCTTTTGTCTTTCCCTTCTTCTTTATCCATTTTCTCTGGTCATGCCTTTTTCTCCCCCTCAAAGAACACAAAGTCAAGGGGCACAAAGCACAAGTCCAGACGGAAAACCAAAAAGCAGAAAAGACCTTCCGCTGTATGTAACCACCTCACTTGGAGCCAAAATGGTGGCGTGTTGTTTGCATGTCGTCCATGGCGGCTCATTGTTTTTCCCTTGGGAGTAACTGTGCTTGTGCTTGTTGATTAACACAAAAGCATCCCCACTGTTTATCTTTTGAATTAACTGCAACTTATTTTCAACATGAACTACTTTGATTTTCTTCAGGTCGTCCTTTTCTGTCACAATGGGAATGTTGGAATGTTTTGTTTGTATTAGTTGTGGGTTTTGTTGCACTTTAAATGTTGTAAATGTATTTTGATTGAATCATAAATAAGTATTTCTTGAAAACTACTTAATTGCACATATGGAAAAAACGAACCACAAGGCAAATGGCCTTCATAAGATAAACTATTTGTATACAACCTGTCTTTCCTCCTTTATTATGTCCCACATCTCCTGTAATTTCCATCTTTTTGCATCCCCCCCTTTCCTCTGTGTCATTGTGTTCTCCCCCTCATCTCACACCCCTCCCCAGGCTGGACGGGTTCCAGTTGGAGCAGTGGCGACCCAGCACAACCTGAACGACCTCATCGTGATCCACAGCATCCCCCTGCAGCAGAGGAACCTGGGTGTGCTGGAAAGAAACCAGTACGAACCCATTTTACTCTTCAAACACCTGAGCCAAAATCTAACAAGAAAAGCAAAAACAATGAAACAGCCACCACATAATTGTATATTCCTTAAATGTGACTTCAATCTCTAAATGGGAAGGAAAACATGCATAGCTGCATAACTGTTGCTACTGGTTTCCATGTGCAGGTGAACACATTGCATTATGGACAAAGGCTCCATCATGCCATGTTTTCATCCCTCAGAGCACCTTGTTAGATACAGCGAGCAGCCAGTTGGCAGCTGGTGGAAATGCACCATTCATTAGTTGTGTTCCACTGTCACCTTCTTGAACAGGGAGGCAGAGGATCAGGCGTCCCACAGACCGGGCTCCAGCGTGATACCCTCCAACAAACCTCGCCCTCGCCGAATCCTGGAGCAGAGCTGTTCCTCGCTGTCCCGCCCGGCACAGTCGGCTCGGCGCCGAAACCCTCACCCCCGGACTCTCCTGCCGCTGGTCCCCAGTCTGAGTCAGTCCTGCACAGCGGGATCCATGGATGAGGTCATCCGTGGGACACGTCTGTGAGTCTGAGCACCACAGGAACCCGGCCAACCCCACCCAAACTCCTGCCTCGCTTTTTACTCTCTGAAGACGTGCAGAGGCAGATCACTTTGAAAATAGAATCCCTTTCAACTAGTGCCTCGTGGCTCTGTGTGCTATATTAGTGGGGGTGGGAGGTGACAGATGTTTCCTGTGTGATACCAACCCAACAGAGGAACTTGTCACGAACTGCAGGTGAAAAAATAATCACGTCAAATCTGTACGAATTTTGCAGCCACTGTATCTTAACTTCTAATGGCGAGATACAGTTAGACAGTTAGGGAATGTGTTTTTATGTGTTAAAAGAGAAAATCAAAGACTTGGCTGTCAAAACATTTGCGGACTGGGTTTTTATTGAGGTTTCCAGGCAATTATAGGAAAACTCGACTTCATAAGGGAATATATTGAGCACAAAATTACACATAAAACTACAACTTCTTATTTTTACTCAGCCGTTTTAAAAAACAAGATATAAAATGATAAATACAAGCTTTAAAGAAGCTGGTGGATGGGTTCTTACCCTCAGCCTCCCCCTGTTTCCACTTGTAGCTTATTTTTGCTCTAGTTAAACATATCCTGAATCTTTCTTCTTACTTCACTGACTGATATGAGACTGGTGATAATCTTGACATCTGACTCTTACCAGCAAAATTAATGAGCACACTTTAAACAAACCCTTAAATAGTTTGTTTTCTTTTACAAATATATAATTAACATGAGCTTATTTTCTGAATTAATGTTACAAAATGATTTATACACATTGTGACAACATATTATCAGTCCAATATGGGAAAATATCTAAAAATCCCATCTGTTCTTGAAGAATATCTCACAAGAAGTAGAATTCGAACTTTGTTTCTCATGCACATCCGACCTGTGAATTTTCTCACACCACCACACAAAAATCAATTTATGATATTTAACATACTTTCTCTTCTTCCACAGACCCACAGCCAGTGACCGGCTGACGTCTCCACTGTTGCCTCTGAGCAGAAACACTCTCCTTCCCCCCATCAGCACCGGAGACCCAGATTCATCTCACTCAGGGCTTCAGTCCAAACCTGCACAGGTATTATACCACTTAAACATGAGTGCACTGACAATAAATGACCCATTACTTTCTAAATGAACGCAGTAAAATGCATCTGACCAACTTTATAAAATCTGTGTATTTTTCCATTCACCCAGCATCAGAAAGGCGCATCCAGCCGCGCACACAGTGCGATAAATGATGAAGCTGGCAGTTCAATGCCGAGGGATCGTCACCTCCTATTGGACGTCTTCTCTCGCCCCAACACAACTCACACATACAGGGTAAGATCCTCCAGTACATCAACAAACTGTAAACATTACATATAAAACCACAAGGAAGGCAGTAATGAGTAAATATTGTGTTATATAAAGAATCTGCTTTGTTATTTTTTCCCCAAACCATCAGGTTTAAGTCTCTGTCGGTAGGACGTGTTTTTAGATGGTGTTACTAATGTTATGAATTGAAAAATCGGTATGTTTGACCCTTGGTGTGTTACAGTCGGACACTCCGTACCGTCGCTCCTTCACAGTGTTGGACAACATCGGGCAGGGGCGGACAGGCAGAGCCTCAGTGGCCACAGGTAAAAATTGTACTTAAATATTTTCATACAAAATGCTGCTGAAACAGGGATTTGATTCACTTCAGCAGGTCCTCATTCTTGTCAATACGTATGACCTTGGTAAGACAGTTTGTGGTATGTCCCGTATGAATTTATAAAAAAATTTCATTACAACAGATTCTCTTGGAATTGGCGTGACTGGCGTCAGTCTTGGCATCAGCAGCTCCTCTTTCCTGGACTCGTTTTCCCACCATCACATGGGGCACTCGCCCATCAAAGATGAAGAGGAGCCAGACCCACAAGTCCCTGTCCCAGGTCAGTAGATAAAAAGCTGCTGATGGGCCTTGGATAAACTATGGATGTGAGAGGTTGCAGCTGCTGTTTTTCATGTCATATTTAACTACTGGAAAATATTTGGAGCTCAGGATGTTAATTAACTCGAGATTTTTGTCTTTTATCCCTTCCTCCACAGCGCCACTGGTGCCTTTGTCAGTCCCACCTCGGTCGCACACCCGGGGAGGCATCTCATCCAGAGCCAGCAGACACGGCTTATAGTTTGCCTCCGACCTCCGGAACCTTTAGCCATTCATCTTTACACAGCACAACACAGACACAGACTTTACAGAATTTGTGCCCACTAAACATGTTTTTGTCTCACTGAAGTAGCATATTCTTTTTTTCATAGTACGCTGCTTTGGTGAGGTTTTTGTCAGAGGCCTATTTTTGTATTTCACAAATCAGCTTATGTGGCTGCCAAACACAAATGACTCCACAGTAACTCCATCTTCACCTACAGCACACGAGCTGTACGTGCAGACATTCGTACAATGCGGTTGTGTATATACATCTAATTATATGTGAATGTACTGTATTTTATCCTCTGCAGTGTGTTGTTGTGCTGGTACGTGACTATGCAGGGAATAACACATCCATCAGAACAGGGACAGAGGGGATTAAAGAAAAAAGCACTTTTTCTCTCTCTGATGCAACATCAGAGAGTTTGGTACCATGTCTTTTATAAGGACATCATTTTCATTCAACTTGTTACATAAACAAAAATATATGGACCTAGAGCCTCTTATGGCATATGGTTGGACACAGGAAAGAACAAAAAGAAGAAGCCACCTTGAAAGTTTTCAGTTTGCTTTTCTCTCTATTACAGCTCAACTCTATCAGAGCAGAGAGAATGTCCCGGCTTCACCTCAAGATAATGTAGAAATTCAAGTTACAGCAAACAGTTTGTAAATAACTAAGAGAATGTAATCATGTCTGTACAAAACACTATGTGATGTATATGTGTCTTTATCTCCTGATTAAAGCCAAGTGGGGATGTTTTGTCAGACATCAGGGCTACTGCACAAATGGAAGTTTATCATTATTAGGATTATAATATTTTCGACAGCCATGATACAAAGGTGACAAACGTTTTTCTTCTGTATGTTTATCTAAATTTTGTACAAAAGAATAAAAGCGCTGTACAAGTTATTTATATAAATATGAACTTTATTTGTGTTTATTAAGATTGACAACAAAATACATACATGACGAGAAATAAAAAAAGGATTTACATTTTGATAAACGCTGCACAGGACATTCTTATGAGGGGGAGCGGTGAGGAAGCAGATTGGCAACATGCTCAAATTGATCCAGAAAGGTGTTTCTGAAGACTGAGACTTAATCTGCTAAAACCAGCGCTTGTGTGCTTTTCACTTTTTCCCTCTCCCTCCTCTTGGAGATTTCCCACTTTTTTTCGAGTACTTTGCCTCCAGGTCAGACAGGAAACTGTTGTAATTCTGTTCTCTAGACTTCTGTTTTTGCTGCAAAATAAAACACAAGGAGGTCACCGAGAGAAAAAGCCGCAAAAAAGATTAGTTACATACATGCGTGTGTGTGCAGTCATTACCTTGAGCATCATCACAAGACTTTCGTCCTCATCACCGAGCCCCAACTCTTTCTGCGCTTCCTCTGCTTCTTCTCGCTCTCTGTCAGACTGGAAGGACAAATGCAGTCACATCACTGAGACTCTACAAGATATTAGAGCCTAGTGCGTATATTATGAATATATCTTACTGTAAATCAATGGAAAAGGGGTGAATTTTTCACATTTAAATATCGTATTAATATCTGAGCTGCGTGGATATTTTGGCTTTCACACACACACACAACATATTTCTCACCCTCTTCCTACGCGCCCTCTTCTTCTTGACACTCTCCTGAGTAAAGGCTGGGAACGCTGGCACCTCTTCCTTGTCAATGGCCGCCTGGATGATGCTGCAGAGCCTGGGCTCGTCTTCCTGGGAGCAGCACAGAGCCGAGGCCATGATGGTGTTCATCTCTCCCTCGTGCTGCACGTACAGCTTGATCAAGTCCTGCCGCTCCTCGTCCGAGCCCTTATATTTCTTCTCGAATTCCAGGATGTCATTCACAGTGATCTGAGGGAACGGACGCAGAGGCAGGGCTGGTTGTCAAGGGGAATTAAAAACCCTATAAAATGATGTTAATGTGCTGTTTCATGACTCTGTAACACAAGGGTTTACATTAATCCACAATTCTCCCCGAGTATGATTCACATGGCAGCGACACATTAACCTTGAACCCCATTTAATCTATATCATGCAACATAAAATTCCTGGAAAACGAGTGACTCGCTCCAGGCGCCACATCATCACATACGAGACAAAGCGATGTGCGTGACTCACTGTTGACTCATGTTAATTAAAGAGACCCCTGCCGGGCTGCGGTACCTTAGGGAAGAGCACTCTCCAGTAGTCCTCCCAGCAGCGGTCTTGACTCAGGGCGTCAGACTCCTCGTCCACCAGCCCCTGCTCATCGTAGACAGCCCTCTGCTCCTTATTGCTCAGCACAGCGTACAGCTTCCCCAGCACCTGAGGGAGGAGAGACTCAGGTCAGTTCCACACACATCTGCTGTCAACACTGATAAACTGAGGGCCTGTCTCACTGTCATCTGTTTAAGAGCCATAGAGTGCATGTTAGGTTAATGGGACACTAGACACTGAAGTAATTATGTGCTGCAACAATGATGAGACATTTAAGGTCAATGTAATTCCACAAATGAAGACCATGTTGTGCAGAGTAAGTAAAAGTACATTTACTAAAGTATTGGGCTCAGGGACAAGTTTGAAGAGCCTGCACCTGAGTATTTCTTATTTTACATTCCTATATTTCAAATAGTAAGCAGGAAGACAACCTGGGGCCAAACACCTCTGGCAGAGATGGAGAGTGCCGCTGAGGTCATGCAAGGAAAGAAGTCCTTAAGAAAAGCTGGAAGGGATAGAAATATTTATAAGACAACCCTCAAAAGATTCATAAAAAGAAAGAGAAAGGGAAAGTAAAATCAGTAGCCTGGGGTGCAGTAGCTGAGGCAAAGAGAATATTCACAGATAAGATGGAGGAGGAGCTTGCCAAACACTCGAAACAACTAGCTGACCAGTTCCATGGCCTTGCTCCAGTTAAGTGCCGTGAACTGGCATTTGAATACGCAGAGAAAAACAATATCCCTGTCCCTGCCAATTGGACAGAGAAACAATGTGCAGGTAAGCTAGGGTGTGCAAGAGATCACATTAATCATAATAATTATAAATGTGCTTAATTGGCCAATCCCCAAGATTCTGTTACTAGTCCGATATTAGTTTTGGGATGTGTGGTTGTCAATCTAGCTGTCAGGATTTCAGGATGAATTGTTATGATGGTTGTAAAGTTGAAAAACTAAGTGGATCACTTTACCCCTAAGCTGGGGTAAAGTGAGACACAAGACCACTTTTTTAAAAACAATCATATTTTCACTGCCCTTTGTGCTGAAGACATCCTGATCATTTCCATTGCTAGGAAACATCCTGAATTAATGGGAAATGTGTAAATTTTACTGATATATCAGTTTAGCTCGCCTAGAGGGGAGCAAATGTAAAAAAATTCTCACATTACCCCGCTCTCCCCTACCTGATAAAATCTCTTTTGTGGGAAAAATAGAAAAAATATTGCTGAGCCAAGATCATTTCTAGGCTTTTTACCATTACAATCTGTTAATAAGGCAGACAAATGTACATAATAACATTATTTTTAATTTTATTATACATAACCTTTACAAAAATATAAATTGAAACAGTAATCCAAGAGAAACTGTGGCAATGGAAGTTGGCTCCGGGGTCTCCCAACAACAGACAGAGATGAACATTCCCCGTTTCAGCACGTTAATTGAAAAACAGCAAACATTAACACAACAAAACAATTTGTTTGTATCAGTTTCTGCCTGTCATGACAGCTCAGCTCTGGCGTGTGTCTTCTCCTGCATCTCTGTGTCTCTCTACATGTATCAAGGGAGACTTCATTGGCCAACTAACTTCAGCTGTGTCAATCAACTCTCCTTGGTTACCCTGGAGGTGCTCTGGCGAACTTCTTTGATTTCCGAGAAGCCTTTGCTTTGTTTATCCATGCAGACTGTGTTTGAGATGAAACAGCATTTGCTACCGAAGACAGAAAAGGCAGAGATACGTTTTTGTGTGGTTTGCCTTGGTTGTCGGCTTTATCTTGGTGATGATAGACCGGTCCCAGGTTGTCGGCTTGATCCGGGTGATGATAGACTGGTCCCAGGTTGTCGGCTTGATCCGGGTGATAACAGACTGGTCCCTGGTTGTCGGCTTGATCCAGGTGATAATAGACTGGTCCCTGGTTGTCAGCTTGATCCAGGTGATAATAGACTGGTCCCTGGTTGTCGGCTTGATCCGGGTGATAACAGACTGGTCCCGGGTTGTCAGCTTGATCCAGGTGATAATAGACTGGTCCCTGGTTGTCGGCTTGATCCTGGTGATAATAGACTGGTCCCTGGTTGTCGGCTTGATCCTGCTGATAACAGACTGGTCCCTGGTTGTCGGCTTGATCCGGGTGATAACAGACTGGTCCCGGGTTGTCAGCTTGATCCAGGTGATAATAGACTGGTCCCTGGTTGTCGGCTTGATCCGGGTGATAACAGACTGGTCCCGGGTTGTCGGCTTGATCCTGGTGATGATAGACCGGTCCAAGGTTGTCAGCTTGATCCAGGTGATAATAGACTGGTCCCAGGTTGTCGGCTTGATCCGGGTGATAATAGACAGCTCCCAGGTTGTCAGCTTGATCCGGGTGATAATAGACTGGTCCCTGGTGACCACCGCCTTGATCCAGGTGATAAGAGACTGGTCCCAGGTTGTCGGCTTGATCCGGGTGATAATAGACTGGTCCCGGGTTGTCGGCTTGATCCAGTTGATAATAGACTGGTCCAAGGTTGTCAGCTTGATCCTGCTGATAATAGACTGGTCCCAGGTTGTCGGTTTGATCTTGCTGATAATAGACTGATCCCTGGTTGCCGGCTTGATCCGGGTGATAATAGACTGGTCCCTGGTGACCACCGCCTTGATCCAGGTGATAAGAGACTGGTCCCAGGTTGTCGGCTTGATCCTGCTGATAATAGACTGGTCCCAGGTTGTCGGCTTGATCCTGCTGATAATAGACTGGTCTCGGGTTGTCGACTTGATCCAGTTGACAATAGACTGGTCCCTGGTTGTCGGCTTGATCCAGGTGATAACAGACTGGTCCCTGGTTGTCGGCTTGATCCGGGGGATAATAGACTGGTCCCAGGTTGTCAGCTTGATCCTGCTGAAAATAGACTGGTCCCAGGTTGTCGGCTTGATCCTGCTGATAATAGACTGATCCCAGGTTGTCGGCTTGATCCTGGTGATAATAGACTGGTCCCTGGTGACCACCGCCTTGATCCAGGTGATAATAGACTGGTCCCTGGTGACCACCGCCTTGATCCAGGTGATAAGAGACTGGTCCCAGGTTGTCAGCTTGATCCAGGTGATAATAGACTGGTCCCAGGTTGTCGGCTTGATCCTGCTGATAATAGACTGGTCCCTGGTTGTCAGCTTGATCCAGGTGATAATAGACTGGTCCCTGGTGGCCGGCGCCTTGATCCAGGTGATAAGAGACTGGTCCCAGGTTGTCAGCTTGATCCAGGTGATAAGAGACTGGTCCCAGGTTGCCGGCTTGATCCTGCTGATAATAGACTGGTCCCAGGTTGTCGGCTTGATCCTGCTGATAATAGACTGGTCCTAGGTTGTCGGCTTGATCCGGGTGATAATAGACTGGTCCCGGGTTGTCGGCTTGATCCTGCTGATAATAGACTGGTCCCAGGTTGTCGGCTTGATCCTGCTGATAATAAACTGGTCCCAGATTGTCGGCTTGATCCTGCTGATAAAAGACTGGTCCCTGGTTGTCGGCTTGATCCAGGTGATAATAGACTGGTCCCAGGTTGTCGGCTTGATCCAGGTGATAATAGACTGGTCCCTGGTTGTCGGCTGGATCCTGGTGATAATAGACTGGTCGCTGGTGACCACCGCCTTGATCGAGGTGATCCATGTTATGATGGATTGGTACCTGGTTGTCGGCTTGATCCTGGTGATAATAGACTGGTCCAAGGTTGGAGCGTTGATCCATGTTATGATGGACTGGCACCTGGATGTCGGTTTGTTCCTAGTGATAATAGACTGGTCCCAGGTTGTCGGCTTGCAACCAACACCAAAGTGTATTTAATTGCTCTCCCAAGCCTTTACAAACTTCATATTTCAAAGAATTCAGCAGCAACAAAGATCAAAGCATACAAAGACGGCAAAACAGATCAAAGAGCTCTAAAGGACAGGAAATGATCTTTCATAATTTCCTAAACCTTGGCTGCACTTCTTTATAAAGATTAAAGAACCTCAATGCAGAAAGATTGAGATCCAGTAGATGGCGGTAATTAGGGCTGAACGATTAATTGCATTTGCGATAAAATCGCGATTTTCTAATCGCAACGTGCTCGATTAAAACGTGCGCAAGAATGCTGCGGGACCACAAAACTCCTCTGATCAAGAAGATAGCGAAGCAAGCCTGCATCACCTACAGGGTCCTAAAGTCTTCGGCCGACATGGCGGACTCACAGAGCGAGCTCATCCTGCTGCTGACCGCAATGTGGGCGGCGGACCTGAAAATCGCTCCCCGGAAAAGCAAGCCGTGCTCCGGCTTTGGGGGAAAAAAATCAGTTTATTTTAGATTAGATTCCCAAATCGTTCAGCCCTAGTAAGTACTCCACTTTTCAATGACACATCCATCCCTAGGAATCGTAACTTAGTCCTTATACTACTTATACTTAAACTTGCAAAAACGTTTAATTGTAATAACTACCAAAGACCAGAAGTGTCATCATCACGAGATCAGCCAGAGAAAAGGAAAAAAGAATAATAGATGTCTGCTTATTGTATTATCCCATCACCACATAGATTCACCCAGTGACCCTTAGCAGGGACCAGACCCTGAGGAGACATGTAATACTAGTGATAGCACAAGCAGTATTAATAATAGTTGCAGCTATTAGCTTTGGTAGTGAGAATACTTAGGTATTCAAGGTTTTGTTTAGCAGGACCTGTACTTGGAGTGTAGTATTTTAAACACTGGGTACACTCAGTACACACTCCATATTTCCCAGTACGCGTGTACCTGGTGTGGCGGCGGCTCACCTGAAACTTCTCGGTGGCCTGCGGGTCTTCGGGAGCTCGGTCCGGGTGAACCTTCAGAGACACTTTGTAATAGCTCCTCCGGATGTCGGCCTCGCTCGCCTGCTTGTCGGAGCCCAGCACCTCGTACAGGCTGGATGTGTTGAACAGCTCCAGGCAGCGCTCGAGTAAACCCATCCTGGAACCGCACGGAGCTCGTTAACCGGAGATTCTCCCGGTGGATGAACGGTTGGTTCTCGGGCTGCTACACGAGGTACCACCGCTGGATTCAGGGAACTTCTTCTTCTACTTCTACTTCTACTTCTACTTCTATTTCTATTTCTTCTTCTTCTTCTGTTTCTTCTTCGGCGATGAGCTGCTCTTGTTTTGTTTCTGTCTTTGTTAATTTGGCGCGTCGGCCTGTCACACACTTCCGTACGTGCGGAGACGTGCTGACGTCACAATAAATACAGTCTTCCTATTGGTTCCCGTCAAATTCGTCGGCATTATTGCTGCGGACCTATAGATAGAATCCTTTTAATAGTCCCACAGTGGGGAAATTTAAGAATATATATATATATACAGTTTATGCTGCGGACTCATATATTTAATATATAAAGAAATAGCATAAGTTGTTGTAATTTATTTGTTTTTATTTGACGTAGCTTTCCATTCATCCTTTGATAATCATTATAATCATTGTGGTATTTTTTCATTTATTTAGTAAGTTGTATTTGTTTTGAAAAATCTACAGACTTCTGATATATAATATTTATCTCATAATCTATTTATCATTTTTATAATTATTTAATGTAGATTATTTTATAAGTTATCGGATTTTCCTTCACCGTTCTCTTTAAAAGTTCTGTATTATTCATTTATTTAATAAACAGACTTCTGATAATACAAACATAATTATTATTCGCTGCAAATCAAGCTTAATCTTTCCAATACAGCTCCGGCCAATTTACAGAAAATGTTGAGTCCACCTCGAAGTAAACTGTCACTAACTAGAACTGCACAAGAAATCTGGAAACAGCTTTTTGCAAAAAAAATCCAAAGTGACAGTCCAGAGAGTTTAAATACGTGCATCACAGTCAGGAACGTACAGACACCGTAGTATTTATTGGTGCGTTTGAAGCAGCACAAGAATACATCAAAGACAATGAGGCAAGTCACTAAGTATTTTTTCACTGCTTCATGCGAGAGCAGAACACAACGATACACACTGACTTTGAACTAAGCATCTGTAGATTGCACCCATCTGCGTTTATAAGCCTGTACATTATGCAGCACTGGAGATATACACTGCAACCCCCCCCCCCCCCCCCCCCCACCAGCCCCCGTCTCAGATGTTATCCAATTATTGCCCCATCTGTTTCTGTTGCATATTTGGCACGGCCTCTGTTGTTGTTTTTGTATCGACTTCCTGTCATCACAGACCTCATCTGTCCTTTGTACTCCGACACAGAATAAGCACTTGGACAACTGGCACATCATCCTCGTCGTCAACAATGGAAAACAAATTGACAAAATGCACGAGAGTCGTATTGTAAATGTTATGAACTTTTTGCTGGTGTGCAGATCCTCCTCGTATATCCGTTCCGTCCACTCACATGGAGAGTGGCGTTTCAATACGACCATTACTCTCCAGGGAAGATTTCCTTGTTACTGTAACAGTCTCTCCACAACAGTCAAATGGCTTCGGTATCATGGTCAACATGTCCATGGCATTTCCCCCCCCCAACACTGGGACATTCTAAAAACCTCCTGCAGGGGGCGGCAGCTCAGCACTCCTTCCTGGTCTTTACCATCTTGCTGGCGTACTTGATAGGGATCCCCCAGCGTCTCATTAGATAGACATCAAACACATAGGCCATCCCTGGCTCCAGGCCCCCGATCACAGCGGTAGTCACGGCCCGCCGAGGATTCAGCTCCTGAAAATACTTGCAGAGAACCCTCTCGGTGTCAGAGCGGGACTCTGGCCCCAGACAGGGAGCAGTTAAAGCCGATGCCCCCCCGGCCTCAGCGTCACTGCTTCCCAGCATCCGGCGGTACACGCAGTACAGGCTTCTTTCCTCAGTGCCCATCCAGGCAAGCGTGACACTGTTGCAACCACGCAACCGGTTGAAGGATTTGATCTGCAGGGTGGAGGGTAGAGATGGGACCCCTTTGCGGTGGTACGCTGAGGAGGTCTGCATCTTCACCGAAGCCATCAGACCTGCTGGTAGGGCTAGATCTGTAGAAGAAGAACTGCTCGGGGTTCCTTCTCTCTTTAAGTGGATGAGGTACGAGGGACTTCCCTGCAGCCAAATGTGCACTAACTCTCCCCCCACACCCTGGGAGGTCAAAACCTGACCTTTCCTGGACACGGTGACCTTGACCTTCTCACCCACACCGCAGCTCTGCAACGTCAGGAGACCGCTCTGCTGCCAGCCCCGAGGACGGAAGTTGAAGAACTGCTCTGAGTTAGAGCCTCGGTTGGGGAAGGTCACCCACCTCAGCTCCCCCTCTCTCAGCGTGGTGATGGTTGGCCGAGCCTCCTCGTGTGTCCGAGCCAACGTCCCCTTGTACGCCATGCTGGTGCCGTTCAGCCTGTCCCTCACAAAGACGTCAAAGTAGTACTGGGTCTCAGGCAGGAGCTCGGAGACGGTGCACACACTCTCTGTGCCCTGACACACACACTGGAGATCAGGGAACTCGTCAGAAGTTGGGTTCTGGGTTTCAGGATACGTGTCCCACTGCTGCCACCACCACTCTTTCAGAATCGGCCACGCTGTCACTCTCCTCTTCTTCTCCTTCTTCTCCTGTTTCTGGTCTTCCTCCTTCCTCCTGCTCTCCCCGGCCGCACACAGGCTGGGGTAGTTCTGCTCAGAATTGACGAGGACACAGTAATCATAACTCTTCTGGGTTTGGGGGAGGCCGGTTATGGAGGCACTGGGCGCCCAGCTGAGAGTGACGCTGGTCATGCCTACACCCAACGTGTGGACTTGTGGGTCGGCCGGGAGCAGAGGGAAGGTCCCTGAGGGCCCCAGGCCTTCGTGGAGGGAAACTGTGGCTCTGGTGTTGTGCTGTTTGGAGCGCAGCCTCAGGATGTAGATGGAAGCTTGGGCATTGGAAGGTCCTCTGTAGGTGTCCACCGCATTGCCAGTGAAGCTGTGGAGCTTCTCCTCAGTGCCAGGACCTCGCCACCACACCTCGGGCGTGCTCTTTTTGCTGCTCCCTGTGAGTGCAGAAAAATGTGTTGATCAAAGTCCCACAACTTAAAAACATGTTGATCCCAGGGTTACGAAACTTGGATGATTGACCTTCACAGTGTTGAATGATGTAAGTTCAAAGATAACATTTGAGAAGGATGATTTTATTCAGTAAGAATGATTGCACGTTGATTTGAAATATTTGTAACAAGTTCATTAATATTTTGCTTTTGTGGAAATTTCAGAAAATCTGACACAAATTACTATTCATAACAGAATACTTTCATATTGTATTAAATATATCTAAAGAGGATCTTTAATAATATAACAAAAGAACACCAGACTCTTAATGCTGGTCTTGGAGGAACAGTTTGACATAAAACTTTCTTGCTGAGAGTTACAGTAGAGAAGTCCAACAACACAATTATGTCTCTGTGCTAAATTTGAAGACGCAGACAGGAAGTGATTTGTTTGTCAACATAATAATGAAGTGGAGCCTTTACTATGAGGGTAAACAGTAGACGCCCCTGGTGGACCCTGTGCTCATTACAAGTGTTCATATTCTGTATATTTGCCACCTGTTAAATACCTGCAATAAAACATATCCTCATTACGTTCACTGAAAATAACGTTTGTTCACTTTGGCCTGAGCCATGCAAGTGGTCCCCCCCTCCCCCCAGCTTTCAGTCTATAGGTCAACAACACTGATTGCCCACTGACCCAAGCTTTGCATTTATTCACACACAAGAGGGTTTGTTAGCTTTGTGACTTTTGCAAGGGAACCAAATAAACTTCCCTTTTGTCTGAATAGACTTTGGGTCCTGACGTGCACAAGAGATCATATTTCCTATGTTTTAAATGGAAAGATGAACAAGTTAAAATCAACGCAAAGTGAGCAGCAATATCCTCAAGTATAACTACGACAATTTAAGCTTCATCAGTAGAAGGTTACTGGGCAAAAATATTTGAACAACATAATCATCACAGCAAAGATGGACGAATGTAAAGAAGCATCATGCATGCACACACTGGTTGCACGACACACAGAACAAATCGTGAGTACTGAACCAAAGTAAAAAACTACCAAGCACACCAAAACTTAAATATATAAAATGTCAATTGCCACTTGTTCCCAGTATTTTCATTCAAACCCAAAGTGTTTTCATTTTGAAGTGACCACTCTTCACCTGAATGACACAATGGCAAACAAACAAACAGGCGCTGACCCGTCGCCCCTCGTCTCCACCGCTCCTCTCTCCTCCAGATGAGGAGTCGCTCCTCAAATGAGACCAAACGTTACAGAATCAAAGTGAATAATTCAGGCTGGTGATGGGGACCCACGAGCTCAGGGTCTGAATGATTCATGTCTCATTTTATAACTTCATCATGTTATTTCACTATGTAGAGGAGCTTGTTTAGTTAACCTGGAAAAGACCTAGTTAAAAACTCTGAGATTAATTTTTCTTACCCAAAATTCTGCACCTTTAACTAGATCTGATTTACTCTTTTCCCCCGTCGAGTCGACAGACATTTTAGTTTTATGTGTGTGTGTGTTTTATACGATTTTAAAATCCAAATCCTCATGGAATATTTATGACAATGTGACAACCAGATATGATAAGAATCACCGCCTGTGTCCTCGTCAAAGATAGTGGGTGGTATTTAAAATATATATAACTTCTCGTCCTGCATTCAATTTAAATAAATGGGTGAAGAGGATAAGAAAGACACAGCTGAATAAGAAATGTGATAAAGACATTTTGAAAACAGTTTCTTCTGAAAATACACAGGCCTGAGTTTGATCATTAGGCGGAGTAACTCAGTGTATAAATGTGATAAAGCAGCAGTGGTGTCCATCAAAAAACAATTAAAGACAAACAAATAGTGTCAAAACGATCAGAACTGCTTTTTGTCTGCTAATATTTTGATCCTCATCATTTATTTACTGCAGGAGTCTGCTCAGCAGCAGTTGGGGGGCGGGAGTTGCGTTATCGAGGTCCTGCCAGTACACACACTTGACCAACCACGAGTCAGTCTCAGCTATCAATCATAAGCTTTCTAGCGTCATAAGCGTCTAGCGTTTGATTGTTCCTGGAAACAATCAAACATCTAAGATGTTTCATCAAATGACAGAAACCATCTTGGAGAAAAACGTATTTAACGTGAACTTTAAGCGTTTAGTTTGGCTCATGTCCAATCTGCTAACACGGAGGAGGCAGGATTTATGAACTGTACTGCAGCCGGCCACCAGGAGGCATTTGAGATGCGTTACCTTAACTCTATACATTCTATGGTCTGACATGACCTTTGTGACAGAGTTGTGATGGAATAAAGTTTTCCCTTAAAACTTTAGTGTTTCACAGGGAAGTCAGATTAGCGTGTTTTCCCTCCTATCAATCCCTGTGTGTGATTTAGTGATGATAATGTCTAATTGATTGTCTCAGCTCAGACAGGGGACGATCTTCAGGGTGAAGTGTGTCTGAAGGTGTCGTCCACTCACACTGCAGGCTCTTGAGCGGCTTGTCCTTCAGGGTGCGGGCGGCCAGGCTCCACTCGATGGGGCGGTCGCAGGGGCTGACGGTCACCGCCAGCGCCGGGGCCTTCTTCTTCAGCGTGAAGTACAGCCTGCGGAGAAACACCAGGAGATAACGGGCGAGCAGTCATTCGATTCAGCACGGGGGAATGTCAAAGAGATAACATCCTGTCTCCATTCAGCTGCGAGCTGATGGATGAGAAGATATCTTCCAGTGCACACTGTGCAACATCCTTTCTTTTTGTGGGACGATTCTGTAGATACCGTGGGCCGGTGGTAATTTTCCTCCCTCACGCTTTGGCAATTTCTATGTTTGCAGCTGTTTCAAACATTTGCCAAACGCCGTCTTTCCATTTGCCTGCATGCTGATTAGTCGTGTGATAGCAGATCATGGGAGTTAGAGGATAAGGCTGCATTGACTGTTTCAGATGCATATCTGCCTGTTGGTCTGCCTATCTGGGATCGTGCTGGGCATATTAACTATTGATTGGATTCAACTAATCACTGTTCTTTTAAATCAATATGAAGATGTTTGCAACCACAGAGGTGCTAGAGAGAAACAGCTAATTCCCCTTCATGAAAATCAACATGGTCCATGGTTATTTGTTAGTAAATATTTGTTCTCCTTCCACACAAACACCATTATTCATGATCGTGTGCAGATGGCGTTTGTTTCCAAACAGATGTGCGACACTGTCATTCTCAAGGGCGCTTTTGTGGCTTATTTAAGAGTGATTAATTTCTGATTCAGTGTCTTCCCTTCCGTTATTTGCCGTGTGGTTCTGCATGACTGCACTGGTGGACAGACTGCAGCACACAGGGAGATGCATTTCGCAATTTTCAGCTCCCAGTTTGGGAGAGCAGGCGCTGGCACTGGTGTGGAGGGCTCAGGCCAAATGGGCTCCACTTCCTGTCATTCGCTCTACAGTGGTGCTGGAGTCAGCCAGTGTCTCTGAAAGGCTGGTTGTAGGGGGGGGGGGGGGGGGGGGGTGGATGGTGACTTGTTATCGAAGTGGGAGCAAGTTAAAAAACTTCTTTGGCACAAGAATTCAGTTTGTATCAAAAGCAAAACAAACCGGTTCATGAATCATCTGCTTTCTGGGATGATTTTCCCTGGTTTTGAAACACTGCTGGTTAAACACAGTTGAATTTGGGGGCAGTGATTGTACAGAGCATTGATTTTAAGATCTTGTTATGGGGCCGGTTGTGACAGTCTTTTCCCCACATGTCTGAAATATGAGCTCCGGTCCCATGTCATCCCTCATATGTGTATTTAGATGGAATTCAATATGGATGGTATTATAAACCGGTAATTAGATACAAGTGGATACTGTTATGATATTGTTCTCATGCAAGATGCAGATGGACCCTGTTTTTTATTGGTTTTAGTGTTTGGATTTAACCATCACCGGAAATGTTAGAAGATGGACATTTTAACCATTTATACTTTAATTCTTATTAATTATTTTGCCATCATTGCAAGTTTGTTAAATAATGTTTTAATCAATCACAGCTAGTGGCATAAAGTAACTAAGTACCTTTACTCAGGGGCTGTACTAAAATATAATGTCATGGGAATATTTCCAGTTTTTTATCTTTTACATTTTCATTCTACTCAAGAAGCAAATATCTTAGTTATTTGAAATATTCAGATCATGAACTCAGATCATACCCAACAACAATTCAGGTATTAAGTATTAATATAGGTTAATATAAGATTTTTTTTAACTCTTATAAAAATGTATATATAAAGCATAAAAACTAGTATATAAAGTCATATATAGATCCACCTTTACCAGCAGCAACATTCAAGTGATTAATACACATTAATGCATCGAAATTATATCTTATTGTAAAAAGGATCAACTTGCTAAATGAACATTTACTCTCTGTACATGTATTGTATTGTATTTTATGCTACTTGTTCTTTAAGTGCAAATGAATGTGTTACTTTTGCTCGTAACAGAGTTATTCCACACTGTGATACTGCTACTTGTTGTGTTTTTTTTCCTTGTGGATTTTTTTCTCAATAATGAATGGATCACTTTAGAAAATAACCAACATATTAATAAACATAAACATGAGTTGCTGCTCTAATGGCAACCATCAGCCAGACGACCACTCAAATGCATCTCTGCCTCACGCTGCCTCATCGCGTCTGTACATACCTGCGAGTTCGTCCTTTAGGGAGAGTGATGGAGGTGAGCTTTCCCTCTGGTAACCATGTGGTGGGGCGAAGTGGTACCTCGTTCTCAGGGGCCAGAGCTGCGTGCACCTGGGGCCACGACGAGCCACAGAGCAGAGCCAACGCTGCACCGACACACCAGGACACGGACATCAGAGCCATCACGGCTTCTTCTGGATTTCTGTCTCTTTCACGCTTTGACTTTCCCTTTAGTCGCCAGGTGTTGGACGTCTCCTAGGCTCTGTGAAGGAAAAGGTCAAGAGCATCAATCAGAGCGCACAAACACACACACACTCACACATACACATACACACACACACACACACACACACACACACACACACACACACACACACACACACACACACACATGCAGGCAGACACAGTAATGACCTCAACAACTTAGTTAAATTCTTACATCCGCACAGACACTGAGGAGCTGCAGCGGCTGATGATTCACTGATATGAGGAAACATCCTTTTCTTATTCAGACAGAATTATTCATGCCATGCCATATTACTCTGAAAAGTGGTGCGATGGGTGATTTTCTTTCCACAGTCAGTGTCAAGCTGCGCTGCACACACACACTCACACACACACTCACACACACACACACACACACACACACACACACACACACACAGACACACACGTCCCAAAGTGTGAAGCGGGATGCTAATATCACTCTGAAGTCGACGTCTTTACATCTATGTGCCTATTTTAAGCCGGCGAGTTCAAATGGGCCTGTTCTCCAAAATGATCCGTCATGGCGGGTGTTAGTGTTACTTTATGAGGAGAGGGGGACGCCACGCCGATGTGGAGGGAGGTTCACAAACAACACCTGGAGCTGCTCGGATGCAGTCACATCCAATCAGCGTGTGCATAAATGCAAACGCCCTGACAGGAGGAACCCGGATCAGATTTCTGTGCATCTCTCTTCCCTTCCTGTCCTCTGGTTTATTTCTTTCACACTTCATCAGAGTTTCCTGTCTTTTTTCCCAGGAGCATATTCATGTATGGGTGTGGGATCCTGTGAGTGTGTGGTTGTGTGGTTGTGTGGTTGTGATTTAATAATAGTCGATAGAATGATTACAGGCCTCGGTGTTCCCTCTTTCTCCCCGGAGAAAACGCATTTGTTCAAAGTCACACCGTGTTCACAAACACACGCCCCGCTTCTCCTCTAACAAGGTGTGTTATGTCAGTGCTGTGCCCTGTAGAGCAGATGACAATCACAGTACAGCACGGAGGCGGCTACAGAAGGCACATCTGAGCCTTTTCTGGGCCCCGGGACGCTCGGAGATCCAAACTCACAAACAGTTGTGCATCTACAAAGTCGCACAGAGGTGCCTGCTCGTTATCCCTGCACAGAAAAGAGAGGGGAGTGAACGACCCATAAAGCTTTAACTGAGACACATGCAGCGGGAGAGAGGCAGATTGAAATGGGAGGGAGGGATGGAGGGAGGAGAGGGAGGCTCAGCGAGGGAGGGAGGGAGGGAGGGCTGTGGAAATGGAGAGCAGGAAGAGGAGGATGCCGGATCCTGGAGTAATTAGAGGGGAAAGAGGCAGAGCGCTGAAAATGAGGAGAAAGTGCAACTGGGAAAGAGACGGAGGGAAAAGAAAATATTGCTGTGCGAGGAGTTGGTTTCTGAGCTCCAGCCAGACGCATGGATCTGATTGGTGTTTACTTTAGCCTCCATGTCGAATGGGTTAATGTGTCACATATTACCAGACGGCCGCCTACCGGCCCCCCCCCCCCCCTCCTCCCTCATTCAAACTTGATAAAGATGAAGATTGAAAAAAAAAAAAAAAAACAGCTTGGCGGGCTGGTTTCTTCAAAATGCGCCTGCTGATGAAATATGCATACGGCTCTTCAGCAAATTATGGCCAATTGAATTTTCATAAGGTGAAAGAGCCAGGGTCTTACAGAGAGGGAGCTTAGTGAAGCTAACTACCGGCCTCAATAAATAAATACCCCCCCCCCCCATCAAACTCAGGAGCTCATGACTTTCATGGTTCACCTCAATATTCAGCTCTTTTTTTTGCTTCTCGATGAGTTTCTCATGTCTGTGGTGTTTCCTAGACGCTCGACTGTCTGCTTTCATACTGGATGCTGCTCTGAGTCTTAGTTACAGACACAACCCTCTCTCTCTCTGTCTCCTCAGCCCCCCCACCCCCCTTTATTTAGAAGTTGTAGCAGGCTCAGGTTCAGAGGGACAGGTTGAATGTGATGTTTGCTATCGTCCATCTCTGTGCACTGGCAGGACCATCTGCCTTCTGTTATCTGTGGGCAGGGACAGATTAAATGGCCTGGGGTGGTCCCTGCAGGATCCGTTGCCCCCTCACCCAAAAAAAACTACCATAGGAACTGGTTTGTGGTTCGTGGTGGGGGTTGATGGGATGATGGAGGGGTAATATGCAATGACCATGGAACTTGATAGGATTTAACGGCTGATTTCAAATATTTTAACCCCTCTCATGTCCAAACGTTCATGCATCTCTCATACGACTAGTCTTAAATATTCTACCTTTTTATCTCTGATCAATGCACGACTCCTGAGTTCTACTTTTCCTTTCAAATGACAAAATAATTAAAGACTGTCAGAGAAAAATAGTTCAGTAGAGACGCAGATAGAAACAGGCTTGAAATATGCAAAAGTGTGACACTGTCAATATGAAAACCTTCCTGACACAAATGAAAAGTGCCCTGCATCGGTCTCAGCTTTTAAACCCCCCCAGGGAAAACACACATACACACGCACACACACAATCTCCCTCAGAAACAACTGATCCACAGAAACAAGTTGCTGACTTACGCATCAAGTTGAAATTTGAGATGCTGATGGACTCTCTCTCTCTCTCTCTCTCTCTTCCACACACACACACACACACACACACGCACACATACACACAGACACACACACACACACACACACACACACACACACATACACAGACACACGCTGTGCAAGGACAACAACAGGCATGCATGCATCCCCACTTACCTTCTCTCAGTGCACGCTCTCCCTCTCCGGCGCAGGGAGTGAGGGATGGGATCAAATGAGAGAGGGAGTGAGGATGGAGGAGGAGGAGGAGGAGGAGAGGGGGATGAGAGCCGGTTGCGAAGAGAGGAGGAGCGACAGCAGGTTGCTGTCGGGTGTTCCACTGACTCCGTCTCCCGTGGGGGGCTTCTGCTTCCACGAGGTGTCTCTTCAGGGTTCAGGTGTCCCTTCAGGGCTGTCCCAGCTCCTGTGTGGTTCAAAGCTGCCTCAGGCTCTCTCCTCTTCTTCCTCACTCTTTCTCTCCGTCTCTCAGTCCTTCACACCTGGAGGCTTGTCCTGTTAAACACTTTGCGAAAGTCATCCAGGTCAAGTGAAGACTCGTATCCCCTCCTCTCTTCCTGTGCGGCCTTTTCTCTCCTCCTGCTCCCCCTGTTTAACTGATCCGGCTGCACAGCACAAAGCTCACTCGCAATTCAAATGGGCTCATGTGTGATTGTGTGTGTGTCTGTCTGTGTATCTGTATGTGCAATCTGAGAGTGAGGGAGCAAGTGGGTGAGAGTGAGGGGGCTGATGAGAGAGAGAGAGAGAGAGAGAGAGAGAGAGAGAGAGAGAGAGAGAGAGAGAGAGAGAGAGAGAGAGAGAGAGAGAGAGAGAGAGAGAGTGTTGTTGAGGACAGCGTTAAGAGGAGGGTGATGTAAAAGTTAAACACATTAACCGTTCTCCAGCTGCTGCTCTGATAACATCTGTATCAGGAGGAGGAGGAAGAGGAGGAAGAGGAGGAGGAGGCACAGCCGTCTTTGTTTCCTTATCGCTTGTTCAATCACCTCCCTCTAAATGAACATGTTTAAATGGAAGGATGAGCTCTCGGCCACATAATGGATTTATGCAAATGTTTAGTGTGCTTTCAAACAAATTAACAACTACCTCATGCTAAACAGGACGGTTTCAAATGATTCAGATAGTGCAAAGCAAATATTTGTGCAATATATGCGTAGTAAACCATTAGATTAGATTTGACCTTCATTTCACATTACATTATTTTTACGTTTGTTTTATATAATAAAGATATACAATGCAAAACAAGGAAAAAAGAGGATGCACATTATACCACTTGTTTATTCATCTTTCAGAAATGTTACCAAAAATCCTTTATTATCTCCTTTGAACATTGCAGCATGATCAGAGCTTTAAAATCACAATTAATTGAATGTATATTATATAACTGATACTATTTCATTCAAAAAGTCGGAATTAAATCCATTATGTGAGGTTCACTCCATCTTTGGCGCTCAGGTCTTCGCAGGAAAAAATAAAGAACAAAATAAATGCAATAAAATTGGATAAATCAGTAACTTCTGAGTAACTGGAAAGATCAGACTGCAGTGAAAATGCATTTAATTTGTTTGGTATTTCATCATACACTTACAAATACATAAATTAAACAAGCAAACATACTTCCTTTCTGAAATACTTACAGGGTAACTTTCATCCCACCTAGGGCAGTAGTTCAACTCCATTCCTTTGCATTGCAAATATCTAAATATGTGATTTGTAAATTCATCGAAATTATGTTTACATTTAATAAAGGAATAATTTAAAAATTTTGGGAAATATGCTTATTCACTCTCTTCCCTAGGTTTACATGAAAGATCAGTGGAAGTAGCCCCCCCCCCCCCCCCCCCCATTTTTACTTGAACATCAAATCTCCACGGCCTCTGCATCTGACTCTCTTAATACATGAGTTCAGATTTGTCTCAGGTTAGAGGAGCTTGTTGTATTTACGGCGGATTTTTTCAGTAGCTAATAAAAAGTTAAAAGTTTATTTCACTCCCAGAGTACAGATGGAATGGCTCTAATGATACAACAACACACAAGAACAAAATGCACAGCACAGCACTCATGTGTGTGGAAGTTTAAGAACTTGATCCAGGGTGAAAGAAATGAAAAACCTGCATGTTACAGTGCATCAGGGCACAATGCAACGAATCCTGGAAATGTATCAGACGGAGACTTTTCATTTACAGTCTGTGAACAGGAGAGCCACAGTGAAACCTTTACGTCCTCCACCTTAGGGTCAAGTGTAGGTCTGAGGATTGGGGGGGGTTGCATTCACATCAGTGGCTCTCCAACCCCACCCAGCTCTCTCATCTCCACACAATGGCGTGGGCCTCATGTTCCGCGCTCCCCTCTCGTCTCTTTAATCAATATCATCGGGAGAGGAGACGGAGGCCCGATACATTGTGCTCCCACAGCTCCCTCCCTGTTCCACTCAGCGATTGGGGCCATTACCCACTCATTCACCAGGTACTTCAGCCTGTGGGGCTATTGAGGTCGCTGTGAATGGGACCCACTCCACCCAGAGGGAATATTGTCTGACCACAGGGTAAAATCCGAGACCAACACCACCACCCCCCCCCCCCTCTCCTTTCCTCTGTGGCTGCGACATCACTTCAAAGAAGAATAAAAAAATGTGCTGCATGAGGGCTATTAATAAATGCATCACTTCTGTGGCCACAACTGGACTTTATTTTTTTATTTTTTTTAAGTGAGGACCCTGTGCTCTCTTTCAAAGCCACCGTTCCTCCCCCCCTGTATATAACCCCCCCACTCTCCATCCGCTGGCCCACTTTTCTAGTCGCTAAGAAGTTCTGAAAGTTGCCAATCTGGCAGAGCACGATACGGCGGCTGCTTTTGAAGATTAGATGGTGATTAACCTTCGAGAGATTACTGCGCACATACAACTTAGTGTATGAGCCGCATCCTGGCAACTTTTATGCTGTGTTTTCTAGGGGAGGGGGGGAATTGAGTTAAAAATCATGTCGTCTGTAGTCTGTTGTTTTAATACCGTGGACATCTGTCGGACATCTGTCAGACCTGGATTCTGGTGACACACGCTCACATGTGCTCTCTCTCTCTGTCACACACTCACACACACATGCACGTCTCTCTATAGTTGTCAAGACACCCCACCCTAACCTTAACCATCACAACTAAATCCCAAATTCTAACCTAAACCTAAAACCAAATCTTAACTTTCAAGCAGCCATTGAATTTGTGGGGACCGGACAAAATATCCTCACAACAGTGGTATTGAACCAAAGTTGGCCCTTATAACTATAGATAGACATGTGCTCACACAACCACACACACACTAATATCTCTCTCTCTACCACCATGGCTGGCCTGAATATGTCTTTTGATCCCTGCAGCCCACCCACCCATCCACCCTCCTTCCCTCCGTTTAATAATTTATCGTTATGCAGTCACCGGACAAACTCCATCCGCGGAGAAAGCGACAGAAAGTGAGAGTAAAAATTTCATTTGGCGTAACTGCATGAAAAGAAGCTGCAAAACTGGCCTTTTCATCTATTATTGATGTGTGCTTACGAGCCATGCATTATGCAAGGGGCCGGTCTTTATGACAACCATGTATTAAATATCATGGTCTGGGGTCGGGGGGTCTTTGTCTGTGCGCTGTAAGAGCCACAGTTTCTTTATCAGAAATAGCCTGTGAGGAGCAAAGAGAAAGCGACAGAGAGAGATTGACAGAGAGAGATGAGATGAAGGGGGGGGGGGGGGGGGGGGGGGCATGATGGAGGGTGTGCTATAGCTGACAACGGGTTAACAGGAATCTTTATTTTTACCAGCATGTCATCACCAGCCGCCCATCTGCTCCGGAGCTGTCAGAGTCCCTCGGGAGTGTGTGTAAATGTGTGAGCGAGGGAGAAAGAGGGAGAGACGCGAGCGAGCCATCACAGATCAGATCACTGATCAGAACCCCCGAGGAAGAGGAGGAGGAGGAGGACAAGGTTAGAGAGGTGGGTGGCAAAGAGATACCTCCCTCCTCTAATATCCAAATGGGGTGTGACAGCAGGGGTGAGGACAGTAGGCGTGGAGGTGAACGAGAGAGTGTGTGTGTGAGAGTGTGTGTGTGACAGGAAGGTAAAGCGGTATTAGGTGGATCAGTCCACAGCGGCCCTCTCAGTATTTGGATGGGGGGGATGGAAGGAGATGGAGAGACAGTGGTCCAGAGGTTGTGAGAGGGAATCTATTAACTCAGAGGAGAGGGGGGGGGGGGAATTGAAGAAATGAAGAAACACAATCACAGAACAACGGTGAGGAAGAGGAGGAGGAGCTCCGCTTGTGCTCAATCTGTGAGCTTGCACTCAAGATATTTTGTTGCCGCAGCTTTCACTCTTCTACTCGCACTGGAACATCACACTGGAACACCACAGTTGGAGAACAGTTTGAGAACAAGCAGAGCAAATCTAAGCACAAGTGGGGGATTAGTTGAGTGTGAGCGCAGGGTTTCGAGTGAAAGCGTTACAAGATCTTAACGTGAAATCAGTGAGTCCTGCCCTGAAACTGAAAGACAATACTCTTGAATGAAGATAGGAAAAACCCATAGGGTGAGAGAGAGCCAGGACCAACAGTCATCCTCAGGTCACTCATCATTTCAGTCCAGCACAGTTAATCTGTCAGATTTCGTTCTTCGTTCATATCTGTTTTCCATTCCCCCCCCCCCCCCGTCTCCAGTTTAGACTGTGCAGCCGCTCTGGTCCACTCCTCTTGGGAAGTTTTAAGTTTTTGAGTGAAACTCAGATGGATCGAAAACATCTTGTTTTGATATTTTCTGATGATGCGCTTTCTCCTCGCACAACATGTTGAGGAAGCGAGTCCCTGGTCCTCGTCCGTCTTTGCATCTGCACCAAATCTGCATCTCACGTTGAGTCCCCCCCCTCTTCTTCCGTCTTCTCGTTTCTTCCTCCTCATCCTTCAGGCTTGGTGGATTTGAAGGCTAATTAGTTCAGAGAAATCAGTCATATACCAAAGAATCCACCCCAGGACACACACACCATCCTATTGATCTATGAACACAAACACGCACAATTTCACATGCATAAAACAGAGGGAAACAAATAACAACAGTTAGAGCATCATACATTATACATCGTGCACACATACAAAAAGTCACCCAGCTTATACATGTTTCTCTGACCTTGGCGGAGGTCAAGCGTCTCACATATTCAGCATCTTGCTCCCTGATGCTATTTACAGAGACCCGGCTGCACAAGACATGTTTTGCAGCATCGAAACTTGTCTCTCTTTTTCCCTTCTTGCGTTTCCTCCTCTCCTCAGTTACTCCTTCTTTCTCCGCCGTCCCGACCCTTCCCCCATCACTCTCTCCGTTCTCAGTCTTTCCCTCATTTCTGATCCATTTTTTATGCATTACTCCATTACTCTCTACTCCCATTTACAGTGCATTACCTCCTCCCATCTCTCACAAACACACTTTGTACTTCTCCCTCCTTCCCTCCCTCCTTCAGTCCCTTACCAATCCCTCGCTCTCTCCGCCACTTTCCTCTGCTTCTCCCCTTCACCCCCTTTATTATCTCCTTGTCTCCTCTCCGGTCACGTCATCTCACACTAAGCGCTTCTTTCTCATCTTATCTTTATCTCCCTCTCGTTTGTCATCCTGCGCAAATCACGCTGTCTGTCTGCACTGCTGTCACTCTCCTTCCTTTAATTGGTTATTCAAAGCATGCCCTTCAAATTGGGACTTGCCTATTGCTTGCTGCTACTTTACAACACAAATGTCAGCTGATGTAATTAACAATACTGGAGGTCAGGGTGTCCAGACATTTATTTGAGCTCACACATGAATGTGCACACAAGCAGCAGACTGTGAGACGTGATAAATGAGTATATTACAAATGCAGAGTGACACAGATGAGTGACCCTCGTGTGCAGATACGTCTTATTTTAATCAGGTAAGGTTGATGATGTTAAGGCACGGTAGAGATGCAGGGATTGATTTTCTCAGGTCAGAAGTTGTGCTCTTTCATCGTAGGACACAGTTTGCGGGAACCCATTCTCACTGCTGTGGGTAAAACAGACAAAAATGAGTCAAGTTCGGTTTGCAAGACTTCTAATGTACAGTAAGTGAGACACATAAAGAAAAAGCCTCTTAGATACTTATGTCTTATAGGTTTGGATTGCAAAGAAATCTCAATAACATTAAGAGGACGCCATGTAGAGGGAATTAATGTCCTCAAAGACTCGGATGTAATAAATAAACCAAATCACTACTGAATAGTTAATGCTGAAATTTTAATTTAAAGTGAATTTAATGAAATATTTTACATTGGAGACTATCTATCTAAAATAATACAGTCTGGTTCCTCCACTTTCTTTCTGTGCAAGAGTCAATAACAAACACAAGCCATATTTAATATAATTTTCAGGTTAGTCAAATTCAGAAAGATCAATTTGGATCTTAACGTTTAAATCATGTCAAATCTGTTTTCATGGGATATATTATCTAAACTTCTCATCTTGAATATTAGATGCTAAAATTTAAGAGAAGCCATCTATATCTAAACATCCATTATATTGAGACTGAGCTATGAATTCCACTGTCCGCTGGTGTAACCATGAGGTCATAAAAACCATGAGGTCATAGAAAGTCAGGATATCTTGGCGTCTACTTCATCTTTTTTGACCATTGTCTTTTTTAATGCGTCTTTTAAAAATCCACCTGAACTGCAACAACCGCAATAACCCTTTAATGAACCTATGCTATCATCATCATCAGTGTAAGTTGTGTCAGAAGTGAAGCAAAATGATTATAAAAGAAAACATTATATAATAAGAATATAAATTGTATTGATCTTTTGCTCTTCTTTTAACACTATGGAATTACTGCAGTTCAATGAAAGTATAATTCTATATGGGAGTGTAAAACTAAGATTATTAATAAATCTGAGAATTCCAAATATTGAACAATGGATCTGGTGTATGCTCATGTACCATCTGCACAGACACAAAACAACAAATCACAAGGACAGATAAATCAAGAATGATCTTTTTGTCCATTGCCCCACAATTAACCAGTTGATCTGTGAATAAATAGTGCTGTATATTAATTCTTAATTTAATAAAAATATATTATCTTCTTGTTATCTTCTTATTTATATGCCAGTGCCCGCATTTTGTTGGTTGTTCAAAACTTGTAACTAACCCATGAAATTGAAGAACCAGGCCTCGGAGCGATCCACCAGACAGGCCGTCCACTCCCGCAGGGTCACCTTCCTGTTCTTGTTCTGGTCACATGACCTGTGAACACGGCACAGAACAACATACGGTGACCTCACAACATGACACTGGCAGACAACAGAGCGACGGCACAAACAGATGCATTCACACGTTCTCCCATGAACCCATGCAGGCGTTGCATGTGCCTGCAACCTTGCGAGCACGAATTGACAGAGACAGGATATATTCACGCGCAGGGACAACTGCATCAGGGTTCTTCTACAACAGCCATCGTCTTTCACTTTGCCCTGCGGCATTATCTCTGAAGGGTACTCCTTCAATTTGTGTTAATCCATGGGCAGCGGGACACACAGTGGGTAATAAACATTATCATTGCTGGGAATGGTTTGACATTGACACCAGCAGCCCCGACTCCCACAAAAGCTGTCATTGCAGACTAACTGAGAAACGGGAGGCTGGGTGGGAGTTTAGGGATGGTCGAGAAAAGGGGGGAGAGATGGAGGGATGAAAGAATGAGAGAAGATCAGAAACGAAAGAGGGATTGACAGAGAAGGAGGCGGAGGATATAGTCTATTTGCGGGAAAGATGAAAGTAAAGTAGGAAGCGCAAGAGGGGAAAAGGAAAGTGGAAGAAGTGTGGAGGAGGAGTATGAAGATGGAGGGATGGTGTTGGTCATGAGAGGGGAGGGGAGGAGGACACAGGGAGCGGGGACTGGTATGGCGGATGGATGGATGGATGGATGATGGCATGCAGAGAGAACAGCCTGGTGGGAGGTGCAACATGGTCACAGATCGGAGGCGAAATGCATTTGTGTGACATTTTTTAGTGTGTAAAGAGTGTTTCGGTCATTAGGCAGTTCTTACCTTAGGCTACTGACCTACAGGTTAGGATCTTTCCTCTTGTCAAATCTTAAAGTTAATATGTGCTACAGGCTTCTATATGCAACACCAAAAATGAATCAGGAGTCATTCGTTCATGTACGAGAACGCTATGATTGTATCGGCAGCCTGACAATAATTGATCTAAGTAAATCCTTGTATAATTTTCTCCCGGATCAAACAGGCAACATTTCCTAGCTGTAGCATTATAGCTGGTGGTGGTGGGACTGACTGAAAGAATGGCGTGGCACAGTGCTCCAGCGGCATCCTCTTGTAACGCAGCTTCCTCAGGTCCCTGCGGCTCAACTTGCCGTCTTTGTTCTTGTCCAGAAGAGCAAATCTTTTCTACAGAGAAAAAGAAAAAATATCTGTGTTGACGCCAATTCAACTTATCGATGTTTGCACTTGAATTCCTATTGTTGCAATGAATGAAATTAACATCCAGACGAAATCTATTAGTCCCTTTGACCCACACTCTCAAGAATTAGACAACTGGATGGATTTCTACCACAGACTGAACACAAACTTCGACACTGCGTCTCGAGAAATGAAAATACCCTGTAGACATCATTAGGAGCCAGAGTTTGCACAGTAGCTGTCGGGGGACGGAGTCGAGGCAGCAAAATCTGTTCTGACATTTCAACCCATTTTACAACATCAAATATTTATTCAAAACCAAACTTTATAAGAAACATGAACACTAGAACAAACAATTTTCAGTCTGAGTTTTCTTTTAGCACCACCGTGAGGTTAAAATATTCCAATGTGAACAAAATAAACATAACTTCTAAACATCAACATGTGAGAATCACCATTGAGAATATGTTGCAAATATTTTAGTTTTGTCTTTTCAAAATAATCTTAATCTGCAGATTATTTTTCACAACATCCAAAATAAAGCCAAACTTTAAATGTTGATATATTTCAGGCCGGGAGGTGAAGGTGGCTGGAGGGAAGATAATAAGTTAAACCTCCTTTGAATAATTTAGTGATTATTGACCAAATCCTATTTATACATGATGTTGTTGAGAGCTGATGCGTGTGTCTCATTATGTGAATGACTCCACCACAAGAAACACAGGAACCAGCCACTTACAGGAAGTTGTTAACATCGATTGCTCTCCGGACAGGCACGGTTTTATATGTAACAAGGTGTCTGATGTCAAAAACAACTTTATGTTCAGTGCCAAGTTACATGAGGAATAAAAAAGTGATCCCTCGGTGTGTTTTTCCTCTGGAGCGTCACACTTAGTTGTGGGTATTGATTTTATTGGCATCATCTGTATAGCTGAGGTCAAGCATCCTCTCCACTCGGATGGAGGCTCACTCCAGCTCTACCTGTGCCAGGTGCGTCCTCTGGGCGTGGCTGAGGCAGGTCTGAGGCCGGGCAGCAGGTGCGTAGGACTCTCCCATTCGACTCAGGAGCAGAAACCAGTCCAGCAGACGATATGGAAACTGGCCCAGCTCGTCCTCAGTGCATTTATCCTTTGGGACTGATGAAGACAGATAACAGAGCTTTAACACTTTGGACACCTGCAGTGCACATGTGGACACTTGTGTGTAACATCTGATGCTGTGCTTTTACCAAGACAGGGGCCTGTGTGAGCCAGTCCAGTGCGGCGTCTCTTCCTGCAGGCGGCTTTGTGCAGCACACACTCATTCTTGTAGGTTTTTCCCAGAATACTGCACACTGGTGCCCTCTGCCTGGTGTCACAAGGCAGTGCCCAACGTGCAAAAGCATATGAGAATGAATCACGGTGTGTGCACAGCTGGATTTAGTAAACTGCTGTAGTTTATGACTTCCTCACAGAATCTGCATCTTTACACAAAAACAATCACAAATAAACGTGTGGTCGGTTTAAATCCAATGAGGTGTTTTTACCGTGGACAGGACTGAGGACAAACACACTTGGGGACCAGGACTCCGTCTTCCTCAACCACTTGGCACCAAGATCCAACTGGACTGTGGCATTTCAGCAACTCACAAAGCTTTTCTGCAACACAAAGAAACCTTATTGTTAATGTTATCTGTTTCCAGTCCACTTGTTCAGCTGCAGGAATTGATCAACTTTGCACTGGAGGAATCAATTTGGTCCAAATGCCAGGTTGTACACATGTGTGACTCATGGTAAGAAGAATTGCTTACAGAGAGATTAATAACAGCCAAACAGTCAGAAACATGCTCTACTGTCTCCTACAGTCAAGTCTTACCGGGCTCCACTCTGCCGATATATGGTCTCAGGCTCTCCTCAGCTTGTCTCTGTCGGCGTTGGGCTCGGCCTCCCTGATAAACACAAACACGCACACAAATATATTTAGTGCACTGTTGGACAACACCAACCAAATGATGGCAAGACATATCCAATTTGTATATAAGATCTTGTATCATAATAAAACTGCTTTTGGGACTTTGGTTGTGTGTCAGCTGGGGACTTACAGCCCTGCCTGGTGTCTATCTGTCAAACACTGGACCTCCTCCTGCTGTACTTAGAGTCTTTGAGTGTTGGTCTTGAAAATTCGCAAAGGCTCATAAACAAATGAATGTCATAACTTCCAGTGCTCCAGCATGTTGAGTTATTTAGTGAAGGACTGTTTCATATTTTCTTCGAGATTTTGACTCTTTTCTTTTCAGTGCTGTTTAAAGGAAGTAAAGCAAATGATAAAAACTACACTTTCAAAAAGTTCCTTATCATGTTTTAAGAAGACATCATTCCACTGGCATGCACTCAACTAAAATTAAACTATTTTATTGTGAACTTAACTTCTTAAACTCTGGATCATGAACCAAAAAGACGTATCCCTCACGTAACAATAATTTGATGCAGAAGAAACTTATCTCTTCTATAAATCACTAAAACGTGCCGATGTGCTGTAAATGAATTATTCCACAGTGAAAATGGTTTTGAGTTGAAAATCCCATCCATCTACACTCATTCACCCCAAACTTCTATATTCAGAAACTTTGTAGTCTGCGCCAGGACCACATCTGCCCCTGGACAACATCTGCCCCTGAGCCCTTCCACCTCAGATGGGAAACAGGTGCACAGCTGACCCAAAATACTGTAGCAACACTTCTCTAATCCCCCTTTAACCCTCCGATCACAAAGCATGCCTCATCACTGCAGCATAAAACAAAGGACGAGAGATTGTGTGCACAAAATATCCACATTATACATTTGTTTAAAGTTGTAAATCTGTTATCAAACATCCTCAGGTCATGAAACAATCATACGACGATGCTACATTAACGTTTTTCGGTAGATTTA